>NW_023995149.1:0-151070 GCF_015586225.1 Lucilia sericata | reverse complement strand
AATATTGACAAGTTTAGGTTTTGAATTTCGAGCTCATCGGACCACCGGGGCGTCGCTCATCGGACCACCGGAGGTCCGCAAAGTAGGAAACCTCGGGTATGTTAAATTTTTGAAAACGATCCTATATCTTCGCTGCGTTCCGAGAGATATCCTAATTGCGGACCTCTATCTCCGACCCTGGTATGACCAGGAGGTCCAAATTCAAAACTTAAACTCGTTAACACTTCCTAATATAATCGGACAAACCGTTTAGAAGTTACAGATTTATTTTCCTCTTTTTATAGGTTTAGGAAACAAAAGTCAAGCTTCACGTTAGTTAGTAAGTAAGTTAGTAGTTAGTAGTTAGTTAGTTAGTTAGTTAGTTAGTAGTTAGTTAGTTAGTTAGTTAGTTAGTTAGTTAATTAGTAGTTAGTTAGTTAGTTAGTTAGTTTCATATTTACATAAAATGGGTTATGAATCATTACCAACATCCAGCGAGTAGCACTATATAAGTGGAATGCAAGTATGAGTTTTATTCTAAGAGAAAATATTTTTTAATATTGCAAGGTTGAGTTAAATTTAGAGTTCTGATACGTATAAAATATAGTTACGATTTCTCACAGAAAATATGGTGATATTGTAGAACATTAAAGAACTACAATGTTTTTCTTTTAGCATGAAAGTCTTAGATATAGTGAAACTCACCGTGATGCTTGACTTTTGTTTCCTAAACCTATAAAAAAAGAGGAAAATAAATCTGTAACTTCTGAACGGTTTGTCCGATTGTAATAAAATTTTATATGTATTTACATACATATGTAAAGAGGAAATATTGACAAGTTTAGGTTTGAATTTCGAGCTCATCGGACCACCGGAGGCGTCGCTCATCGGACCACCGGAGGTCCGCAAAGTAGGAAACCTCGGGTATGTTAAATTTTGAAACGATCCTATATCTTCGCCTGCGTTCCGAGATATCCTAATTTGCGGACCTCTATCTCCGACCTGGTATGACCAGGAGGTCCAAATTCAAAACTTAAACTCGTTAACACTTCCTAATATAATCGGACAAACCGTTTAGAAGTTACAGATTTATTTTCCTCTTTTTTATAGGTTTAGGAAACAAAAGTCAAGCTTCACGTTAGTTAGTAAGTAAGTTAGTTAGTTAGTTAGTTAGTTAGTTAGTAGTTAGTAATTAGTTAGTTAGTTAGTTAGTTAGTTAGTTAGTAGTTAGTTAGTTAGTTAGTTTAGTAGTTAGTTAGAGTTAGTTAGTTAGTTAGTAGTTAGTAGTTAGTTAGTTAGTTAGTTAGTTAGTTAGTTAGTAGTTAGTTAGTTAGTAGTTAGTTAGTTAGTTAGTTAGTAGTAGTTAGTAGTTAGTTAGTTAGTTAGTTAGTAGTTAGTTAGTAGTTAGTTAGTTAGTTAGTTAGTGAGTTAGTTAGTTAGTTAGTTAGTAGTTAGTTAGTTAGTAGTTAGTTAGTTAGTTAGTTAGTTAGTTAGTTAGTTAGTTAGTTAGTTAGTTAGTTAGTAGTTAGTTAGTTAGTTAGTTAGTTAGTTAGTTAGTTAGTTAGTTAGTTAGTTAGTAGTTAGTTAGTTAGTTAGTTAGTTAGTTAGTTAGTTAGTTAGTTAGTTAGTTAGTAGTTAGTTAGTTAGTTAGTTAGTTAGTTAGATAGTTAGTTAGTTAGTTAGTAGTTAGTTAGTTAGTTAGTAGTTAGTTAGTTAGTTAGTTAGTTAGTTAGTAGTAGTAGTTAGTTAGTTAGTTAGTAGTTAGTTAGTTAGTAGTTAGTTAGTTAGTTAGTTAGTTAGATAGTTAGTTAGTAGTTAGTTAGTTAGTTAGTTAGTTAGTTAGTTAGTTAGTTAGTTAGTTAGTTAGTTAGTAGTTAGTAGTTTGTTAGTAGTTAGTTAGTTAGTTAGTTAGTTAGTTAGTTAGTTAGTTAGTTAGTAGTTAGTAGTTAGTTAGTTAGTTAGTTAGTTAGTTAGTTAGTAGTTAGTTAGTTAGTTATTAGTTAGTAGTTAGTTAGTTAGTTAGTTAGTTAGTTAGTTAGTTAGTTAGTTAGTTAGTAGTTAGTAGTAGTTAGTTAGTTAGTTAGTTAGTTAGTAGTTAGTTAGTTAGTAGTTAGTAGTTAGTAGTTAGTTAGTTAGTTAGTAGTTAGTTAGTTAGTTAGTTAGTTAGTTAGTTAGTTAGTTAGTTAGTTAGTTAGTTAGTTAGTTAGTAGTTAGTTAGTTAGTAGTTAGTTAGTTAGTTAGTTAGTTAGTTAGTTAGTTAGTTAGTTAGTTAGTTAGTTAGTTAGTTAGTTAGTTAGTAGTTAGTTAGTTAGTTAGTTAGTTAGTTAGTTAGTTAGTTAGTTAGTAGTTAGTAGGTAGTTAGTAGTTAGTTGTTAGTTAGTTAGTTAGTTAGTTAGTTAGTTAGTTCGTTAGCTAGTTAGTTAGTGGTAGGTAGTTAGGTGTTTAGGTTAGTTAGTTAGTTAGTTAGTAGTTAGTTAGTTAGTTAGTTAGTTAGTTAGTTAGTTAGTTAGTTAGTTAGTTAGTTAGTTAGTTAGTTATAGTTTAGTTAGTTAGTTAGTTAGTTAGTTAGTTAGTTAGTTAGTTAGTTTAGTTAGTTAGTTAGTTAGTTAGTTAGTTAGTTAGTTAGTTAGTAGTTAGTTAGTTAGTAGTAGTTAGTTTAGTTAGTTAGTTAGTTAGTTAGTTAGTAGTTAGTAGTTAGTAGTTAGTTAGTTGTAGTTCGTTAGTTAGTTAGTTAGTTAGTTAGTTAGTTAGTTAGTTAGTTAGTTAGTTAGTTAGTTAGTAGTTAGTTAGTTAGCTTAGTTAGTTAGTTAGTTAGGTTAGTTAGTAGTTAGTTATGGTAGTTAGTTAGTTAGTTAGTAGTAGTTAGTTAGTTAGTTCGTAGTTAGTCGTAGTAGTAGTAGTTAGTTAGTTAGTTAGTTAGTTAGTTAGTTGTTAGTTAGTTAGTATTAGTAGTTGAGTTAGTTAGTTAGTTAGTTAGTTTAGTTAGTTAGTTAGTAGTTAGTTAGTTAGTTAGTTAGTTAGTTAGTTAGTTAGTTAGTTAGTTAGTTAGTTAGTTAGTTACTTAAGTTGGTACGTGTAGGGTTCAAAACAAGAAATCAAACTAACATCGTTATCATTCACGTTTTTAGTCAAGACATGTTTCAGTTGTGGAAAATATATAATATGTTTCCAGTATCGCACATACAAGGACTACTAGCGATACTACTACACCATTTCCAATTCTGATTTGTTTGAAAACGATGCGTTCCTACAGTCCATTTTTTCATAGATGTGATTTAGTTCACATTAGACAGCACTTCATTTGCGACAACCAGACAATTCGTCCTAAACTCTTAGCAGGAGATAATGCAATAACTTTTATGTGAGAACTATTAGTCGAAATTGTCATATTGTTACGATAAAAGTAACTGGATATTGACAAATGTTACACCACCACCATATACGAGTTTAAAACTGTTTTCCTTAAAATTTGAAACAGTTTAACACATATTGCCACCAATTCTACCACTACAAGCATAACTCTTTTTCTCTAACATTTTCAGTGTAATTTAAAAACCTCTTTTTTTTAATAGCATATGTTGAGGAAAAACTGTAGATTTTTTCATAGTTTTTTGATAGTGTACAGAGAGTGGTTGTTTTTTCCGCTATTGTTGTTGTTGTTGTTAACATTAAATGTGCTGTTGTTTATCATAATATTGCTATTGTAGTTATTGTTGTTCTTATTGTTACCATTTGCCATGTTTTTTCCCTCAACATGTTTGCTTAACTTGTCAAAAGTATACTTTGCATACAAATTAGATACATTAAAGCGAAATAAGTTTCTTTTTTTTGTAGTGTTTAAAATTTTTTCCTTGGTTTTATTTGTTTTCATAAAACAAAAAAAAAAACCAAAAGGCGAAAAAAAATCTTAGAAAATACATTTAAAATGTTTGAAAAAAAACCTTAAATGTTTATTTTGTATTTAAATTGTTATTGTTGGACGAGATGAAAATACATACATATACATGTACAACATCATAAAGATTTACGCGCGATATAGGAAATTAATGGTTTTTCTTAGCAATATTTAAAAGAGAGTGACCATGATTGAAAACTTCATTCAAAATCGTTAAGTTTTCAGTTAAATTATAGTTTTTTTCACACTTATTTATTTCGCTATGACAGCGGCAAACTAATAATACTTAAATGCCTTTTTATTCAAAATTATTGGGTATTCAAATTTTTAAAATGTAAAGTTGCAAGGCATTTGGCAACCCTGTTATGTATTTTTAATAATACTTTGTAACAATTTTATATTAACCTGTAACTTAAAAGCGAATGTGGGGAATCATACTTACTATGCCCTGTAGTATGGGTTGGCAATTCTAAACTAGTAACAAATTCAAATTTTATAAAAAAATTTCGAAAATTTATCTTTTACAAAATTTTTGTAAATTTTTTAATTAAAATAATCCTTTTCTATAATTTTTCAAAATTTCTCAACTTCTTTCCTTAAAAAATGTTATAAAAGTTCTTTACTGGAACATTTTATACAAACTTTTCGAAAATTTGAGACATGATTTTATTTAGTTATTGTAGATAAGCGATATTTTGACTTCTCGTAAAACTGTTAGGTCCTTTTAAATGCTTTACACTTAAACATTATTACTCAGCTTTTATCAGCATACAATACAAACATACATACATATGTATATAAACATTTATGCAAAAGCTTTATCCTTATTGTTAAGACTACTTTAAGTTCAAGTACGAGAAATGAAATAATCGTTATACAGTTCTTCTCTTTCGAACACATCTTCATCTTCTTTCCATTTCTCTGCACAAAACATTTTAATAAGACTCACGTATTGCTAGCAATTTCAAAAGGAACGCGCTACAGAAAAATTGAGCTGAGGTAAAAAAAACAAAGAATAATTTTATTACTCTGTATTCAAATAATACACCATGTGGTGCATATTGTGGTTGGACAAACGTTTGTTTTATTGCGTTTATTATCCTTAAGGTAGGATTTACTTTCGTTTTTATTTCGCCACTTTCTTCTTTTTTTATACTCTTCGATGGCTGCTCCAATTTCTGTATTATTATTATCATTTATTCCATACGATACCTGTATTGTTGACGTTTATTATGGTAAATATAAGTATTTCCAATTGAATGGAATTGAATTTTCAATATATTTAAGTGGGTAACTGGTACTTGTGTAAATTTAAATACAAATGTTCTTAATGTTCACAATATTATTATATTTTCAATTACATTTATGAGGTAGAATTATGAATATTGTTATGGGACAATTTTAACTATTTGAGATTTAATAATAGGTATGCGATTAAATCAATCTTGGAAATATTGTGAATATTTTATTTCAGCAAGCTTATCATGGCATAATAACAAGATTCTGCAGATATAGGGCATTCGCGCAGGATAGCGGACTTAAAAGACTTCATGGTCGAAGGTTATCCTTTTACCTTCCTATCCCCTTTTGTAATCACTTTGTTAACATATTATCGCACTTTGTTGCTTGCTAAGGTAGCAGTGTCGAGAATCTGAATGGCTACTTAGTGGTAAAAGTAGACAGCTCCCCTCAGTTCCACGACACAAGTCTAGTAATATCAAGTCTAATTCATTTAAGACGTCATGCCATGAATCCTCCGTGTTTACACCTGGGAGCAAAAAACATAAAAATTTTGTTTGACTTTTATCCGAGGATGATCTTCAATCAGTATGTCAGGTAATGTGAACGACTGTCATATCACTTCAATAACATAGAAAATTTGGACAAAATCCCCTGCTAAAACTGACATTTAGCTTTGCGAGCAATTGAAAATAATGCTTCCAATGGCACTAAAAATATCGTTTTAAGGATGAGTAAAAGACGTCCATGCATACACCCGCAACACATCTAAAGCAGTAGCTGAAGAAATGAAAGGTAACCGCTATTAGACCGAGGCAAGTAAGTCAAAATGGAGAAAGACAGGAACAAGGGAAATAAGAATAAAGTTTAGATTTGCTAAGGAAAAATCAACAAGAATGCTACTAATAGCACCACCCATGAACTCGTTGAGGAAGATCGTAGTCAATGAAATCCGTGCAGTAGCTGTAAAAAATTAAAGGTCTAATAGAAACCGCAATCACACCGAAGCAGGTAAACCGTAAAAAGGAGAAAGCTTACCACTCCAGTGCATGCAGCATCTGCATCATTCACTTCCTAATGACACTGGCAAACGATGCTATATGTCATTAACCATATAGTAACAGAATAGGGTCCCATCGAATATAAACTAGCGGAACTTGTTATAGAACATAAGCTCGCTAATTAGGACAAAGCCGAATGGTTTTGATTAAATGCATGGTCGTATTCAAATGAATTCCTCAATAAATGCATCACTAAGATTAGCAGTGTATGTTAAGGTGTAAGCGTTAAGACGATATTCACTAAGGAAATTTCAATGAGACCACGTGCCAGCATCTGGATACTAAAAATTACCCCTGAAGAGCAGAAGATATAAGGCTGACAACTTCAGCCTGCCAAAGATAGATGGCTAAAGAATGAAAAAAGGGTATCAATGGCTGTCAGGGCTTTAACATCATTCTGAACCTGTCACCTGTAGAACATTTTGTAGCGGATGTGTTGGCGAGGAATTTACTAAGATTTTACGAGTCTTCGTTAGTCAAACCACAGTCACACAAAAATTCGGTATTCTGCTGAATTATAGGTTTTTCCTCTGATAGAATTTCCAACTGGGTATGATTGGAATGTATCCAACAGAATGTTTAATGTGTGTGAAGTTTTCACTGATGAATACAAGATGGATAAAGGCATGGGAGCAGGTGTCTACGTCGCCGATACCAACGTAAAAAGGACCTTCAGAACCCAGACGAATGTAATGTCTTCCAAGCAGAGATCCTAGAGATCTGGAACGCTTCGGAACTTATACTCTATCATATCGATTGGGAATTAGTTGTGACAATTTACGTTGAAAGTCAAGCTGCTCCCAGGGATTTGGGTAGTCACACATTACAATCGCGCTTGGTTATAGATTGTAGAAATATCCTTAGGGACATCATGAGACTGTTTACCATTAGGCTGTGTTGCGAGCCGTGGCATTGCAAAGTACATGGTAATAAGGTAGCGGATGAACTAGCTAGATTAGGTTCGAACCTTGAAATAGATGACGGGGAAAGCCCGGTAAAACCACCCATCTCTCACTATTATAGGTTGATATTCGAGAGAATCTGTGACATCATTAACCAGTCCTGGAATAGTTAATTAGATTGCAAAACATCAATTCTGATAGGGATGCTAATGGGGCATTGCTAAATTAGGGCCTTTGTCAGTAATATACCGAACAATTGCAGTTTAGGTGAATATGAAGAGGAATTAGAGACGATGGAGCATATAATTTGCCTCTGTCCTAGGATAAAGAATCCCAAGTTGAAATGGCTGGAGAATAGATTCCCTGAGCAACTGGCGTAAATTGCGGGACTTAACCCTAGCATTCTATTAGGTTTCATCAATGGAATTACTCTTTTCTTCGATTGGGTTTTATAGGGAGATTATGATTATCTCACATTTCTTCCTTTAGGGAATTGACTCGGCAAATCTTCTGGATTAAAATCCCTTGAGTATCCATTCATATTTCCTATATACCTATTTTCTTTCTTTCTTGTTTTCTTTTAGTTGCTGTTCCCCTTAACCTTATCCTTCTAATACGTGACACATAAAAAAGCTGAAGAGAGTGATTTGCTGCTCCAGTAAGCGGCATCAGATCACTTATTCCCTGGGATGTAATGGCAATATCAGGCATTGGATCTGATGTAGCAATTAAATTAATGAAAGTAGTTACTCACTACTTTAGAAAAATAAACACCCAATACCGATTGCCGATGCCAAAAAATTTATGAGAATAATTTGCCTATTTACAAACCATATTACTGTCGAGTTTAAGTCCGACGTAAAAATTTTTCATCAATTATATTCGTTTAAGTGTGATTCGAAACACATTTAAGTCGAATTTTATCCCGATTACTTTGATTGTTAATGTGCGTTTTAGTAATTTGCGGAAATGGTCCTTATATGGGTGTTGTGACCAATTATGGACCGATAAGGAAAAACTTTCGTATGATTTATATGAAGAAAAAAATTCAAGTCGAATTTTACTCCAATAGATTTATTAATTAATGAAATATGTGCGTTTAGGTGATTTTGGGAAAAAATTGGAAAAATGATTTATATGCTCACAAAACATATTCAAGTCGTACTTTATCCCGATAGCTTTATTATTCAAAGAAATATATGCGTCTAAGTGATTTTCGTAAGTGAACCTTATATGGGAGCCTATTCAGAAAAAATTTCATAGAGTGATTCATACAAAGACAACACATATTTGTGTCGAATTTTAACAAGATATCTTTATTTGACAATGAAATATAAGCTTTTAAATGATTTTCGGAAGTGGGCCTTATATGGGAGCTATGACCAATAATGGACCGATCCTAGAAAAAAGTGGTAGAATGATTTATATGTACACAAAACATATTCAAGTCGAATTTTATCCCTATAACTTCCGAATTCAATGAAATATATGCGTTTAAGTGATTTTCGGAAGTGGACTTATATGGGAGCTATGACCAATTGTGAGCCTATCCGGAAAAAGTTTCGTAGAGTGATTCATATGTAGACAAAACCTATTTGTGCCGAATTTTATCAAGAAAGCTTTATTTGACAATGAAATGTGTGCTTTTAAGTGATTTTCGGAAGTGGGCCTTATATGGGAGCTATGACCAATAGTAGGCCGATACATAAAAAATTTGGTAGAATGATTTGTATATACACAAAACATACTCAACTCGAATTTTATCACAATAGCTTTATTTATCAATGAAATATGTGCGTTTATGTCATTTTCGGAAGTGGACCTTATATGGGAGCTATGACTAATTATGGGCCGAATAAGATCTGCGTTGATAGAATGATTTCTGTTCATATTATATTTGCATATACAAAATTTTGTGTTGATACCGATATATTTGAGGGAGTTATCAAACAATAAACTAATTTCCGGGAACATATACCTTGTATGGGGGCCATGGGATATATTGGATCAATTGTAAAGATTTTAAAAGTAATTGATCACTGCCTTGAGAAAATAACGGGTGACAAAAATCATTGAAATATCTTTGGTAGTTTCTGAGAAAACTTCTGAAGAATTAGGAAAAAAAACGTAATTTTTTTTTCGAGGTCGTCTGAAATTTTTAAGTTGTGAACCGATTTTGCTGATTCAATTCAATTCAAAACTGCTTAGGATAATAATAAATATTTTGGGTGAATTTCATTGATTTCCTCTGCTTAGTTTTAACATGAGCGTGTTTTACACAGACAGACAGACGAACGGACTTAGCTAAATCGACTCACAATTTCATAAGGACCCAGAATATATATACTTTGTTGGATCTTAAATGAATATTTCTTGGTGTTACACACGGAACGACAAACTTATATATGCCCTCTATCACCATCGATGGTGGAGGAAGGTAATTTTTTGCTCATAGCTCCTATATAAAGTCCACTTCCTAAAATCATCTAAACGCACCTATTGGAGTAAATTTATACTTGATCTTTTTCTGCATTATACGAAATTGTTTCCTAATCGGTGCATAATTGGTCACAACTCTCATATGAGGACCATTTCTGAAAATTACTTCAACGCACATTTTAAACATAGGTATACAATTTTTTCTGGATCGGTCCATATTTGGTCACAACTCCCATATAAGGCCATTTCTGAAAATTACTTAAACGCACATTTTATACACATGTAGGTATAAAATTTGACATAAATGTGTATTTTGTATATATGTATGTAAATCATTATACGGAATTTTTTCCGGACCTGTCCATAAGTTGTCTTAGCTCCCATATAAGGTTACCTGTTGAAAATCACTTAATACCACTTAATTCGTTATTAAATTATTATATCCGGGTAAAATTCGACATAAGTATGTTCTGTGTATAGATAAATCATTCTAAATTTTTCTGGACCTAATCAAAATTAGTTCGACAAAAATTTTGGCGACTTATCTAAAAATTAGATAGTTAGATGGGTTTCAATAAAAAGTAGCTTGCTGGTGGAGGGTATTTAAGATTCGGCATAGCCGAATATAGCACTCTAACTTGTTTGACATAATTTTCCAGCCTTCCTTACATAGATAACATAAGTTTTGTGCTTTTTCTGTACACATATTACTAGCATTGACTTTCTTTAATGATAAACTGTAACTTTTAGCGAAAGTATGATACGATAAAATATTTTGTACAATGAAGTCTACACACACAATGTGAAAATGAAATGTGATAATTTATGATATTGCCTCTATGCAGTTAGGTTTAATAAACTTTGAAAATTAATAGTCATCATCATTATTAGGATCATCAAAATCATTTCATAACGATAAATTGTGTGTATATATTCTTTAAACCTATCACTCACTTTATACTTTTTTCAATAGACTGAACTTACTTTTTTTTGTTATATCAACTTTTTAACAAACACTATGCTAAAGCTTTCATTGCATCAGTATTCAGACTTAAAATTGCTGGTACATTTTTCCTCAATATTGTCGAGTCAGCATTTATTTCATTCGATTTGTTCTTTTGGCAGGTTCTCTATCAGTTTTTGGCATGTTGACTGTTGAAGTGTGTGAATGTTTGTTCATTTTTAATATTTTCCTTTCAACATGTTTGCCACTATAGTACATTGAGAATATTTGAAATATTGTTGTTGTTGTTGTTTTTTCAGTACAACTTTTTTTTGCCAATGACCTTTTAAACTCAAACTTTAAATGGTCAATGGAGTGAAGCGTAAAATAAATTTATATGATTTTGATTTATGTATGGTTTTAAGAGAAACAAGTCCTATTAACAGGCTGTTAGTATTGTGACAGGATTTTTGGCAAAGCTTTAGATTTTTTCCATTGTATTTGAAATTTGTCAAATAATGTGAGTTAATTAGAAAAAATATACAAAGCAATTTACGGTAATATATTGGAATTTAACATTTTCAATAAAATCTGTTACAAAATAATATTTTTAGCCATTTTTTCCTAGAAAAAAAAATCTATAATTCTTAACCCCACTTTTTTCATCTATTAATCTATAACAAAAACTCTACTATGAGTAATACAATGAAAAATCCTTGCTGACAAAATAACATTAATTTAACATGAATAAAAATGTCCTTCTTCATTTGTACTAAATTATAAAAATAAATCATTTTGTGAATATTTATTTCCCACTGCAACATTTTTATTTTGCAATTATTTGCTTGAAACATACTCGCACATTAATGATCTGACATTTGTATTAATTTCTTATGTTGAGTTCTTTTTTGTGTCTCTTGTGTTGTTTTTTTTTTTGTTTGCCTTGAAATTCGGAAATAAATGTGTCATTTATTTGAGAAAATAAATTGTGGGAGTTTACATGTGAATGTTTGTGATATATAAGGAAACAAAAAATATTTTCTTGAGAGTAAAGATATTTTTATTTTTATGTGTTGGTAACAACTTCTTAAACTCAACTTTTAACGGGGTTTTGTTGTCAACATTCATTTACAGCTTGTAATGATTACAACATTCTTATACATAGTACATATACTATTACTTAATTTTTGTAAAGACACAAATTACCAAAACAGTTACAGTCATATCTACAAATGTAAATAAACATGTATGTATGTATGTAAGTATATTAATGGTGAGAAGTTTATACCAGTTAACTATGTTTTTTTATACCTTCCACCACCATCAGTATATATAACTTTGTTATTCCGTGTGTAACACCAAGAAATATTCATCTGAGACCCAACAAAGTATATATATTCTGGATTCTTATCAAATTCTGAGTCGATTTAGCTATGTCCGTCTGTCTGTGTAAAACACTCTCACGATAAAACGAAGCCATAGAATTTAACCAAATTCACCCAAAATGTTATTAATTTTCCAAAGTTGTTTGATTTTGAAAATGAGCAACATCGGTTCACATCGGGAAAAGTTATGAATCAAAATATAAAACAACCTCGAAAAACATAAGCATTATTTAAACATTCTGATGTAATTTTCACGAAAACTATGCAATATAATTCCATGAAAATCACCACACATTCGTTTCTACATAAGGGCTTGATTGCCCTTACAAAAGTACATTTTCCCGGAAAATGAGTTTTTTGTTAATAACTTCCGTCACAATGTAAACATCTTCACAAAATTTTACAAATTATAATCTTATGTCAATAGAATTCATTCGGAGGAAAAATTTTCTGGATCGGTACATAATTGGACATAGCTCCCAATCAAGGTCCCCTCCCGAAAATCACTTAAACGCGCATAACTCATTACTAAATTAAGATATCCATATAAAATTTGGTATAAGTATTGCTCATATGCATAAAAATATTAATATGAAATTTTTTTCCGATCGGTCCATAATTGGTCATATCTCCCATACAAGGTCCCCTCCCGAAAATCACTTAAACGCGCATAACTCATTACTTAATTAAGATATCCATATAAAATTTGGTATAAATATTGCTCATATACATAAAAATACTACTGTGAAAGTTTTTTTCGATCGGTTCGTAATTGGTCATATCTCCCATACAAGGTCCCCTCCCGAAAATCACTTAAACGCGCATAACTCATTACTTAATTAAGATATCCATATAAAATTTGGTATAAATATTGCTCATATACATAAAAATACTACTGTGAAAGTTTTTTTCGATCGGTTCGTAATTGGTCACAGCTCCCATACAAGGTCCCCTCCCGAAAATCACTTAAACACGCATAACTCATTACAGAATTAAGATATCAATATAAAATTTGGTACAAGTATTGCTCGTGTGCACAAAAATATTACTGTGAAATTTTTTTCCGATCGGTCCATAATTGGTCATAGCTCCCATACAAGGTCCCTTCCCGAAAATCACTTAAAACCACATAACTCATTACTAAATGAAGATATTCATATAAAATTTGGTGCAAGTATTGCTCTTATATACAGAAATATTGGCATGAAGGTTTTTTTGGATCGATCCATAATTGGTCATAGCTCCCATACCCGAAAATCACTTAAAACCACATAACTCATTAGTAAATGAAGATATTCATATAAAATTTGGAACAAGTATTGCTCTTATATACAGAGATGTTACTATGAAAGTTTTTTTTGATCGGTCCATAACTGGTCATAGCTCCCATACAAGGTCCCCTCCTGAAAATCACTTAAACGCGCATAACTCATTACTAACTTAAGATATCTATATAAAATTTGGTACAAGTATTGCTTATATGCACAGAAATATTACTAAGAAATTTTTTCCGATCGGTCCATAACTGGTCATAGCTCCCATACAAGGTCCCCTCCCGAAAATCACTTAAACGCACATAACTCATTACTAAATTAAGATATCCATATAAGGTTTGGTACAAGTAGTGCTCATATGCACCAAAATATTACTGTGAAATTGTTTTCCTATCGGTCCATAATTGATCATAGCTCCCATACAAGGTCGCTTTCAGAAAAACACTTAAACGCACATAACTCATTACCAAATATTGATATCCATACATTTAGCAAAAATATTGCTCTTATATACATAAATTAAACTATAAAACTGTTTTACGATCGGTCCATATTTGGTCATAGCTCTCCAGAAAATCACTTAAATGTACAATATTCATTACCAGATAATGATATAGATACAGAATTTTGAAATTTTGTCTTTATATACATAATTGGTCATAGTTCACATACAAGGTCCTTTTACGAAAATCTCTTAAACGCACATTACTCATTACCAAATAAAGCTATTAATACAAAATTTGGCACAAGTATTAGTTTTGTATACAAAAATTCTATTTCAAGATTTTTTTCACGATCGGTTCACAACATGGGTGTGGTCGGTCCCATACAAGGTTCCCTTCAGAAAATGACATAAACACACATTACTTATTACTAATTTACGATATAGATACAAAATTTGACTGAAATATAGCTTTTATGTACAGAAATTTAGCTTAAAGAATTTTTTACGATCGGTCTATACTATCGGTCCATACTAGGTCCTGCCCCTAAAAGCGCTTTAACCGTATTTAACTAGTTACATAGGCCCGATAGTGGCCTAGGTGTATTTCTTCGGATTTGATGTAGTATACATACTCCTATCAACCTAACCTAACCTAACCTAACTAGTTACATATCAATTTGTGTAGAACAAAATTATATATATGTATTTTGAAAATCCTCAAATATTTCACAGACATTCATGCAAATTACTAAATATCACTAAGCGCTATAAAAATATAAGGAAACTGGCGTATGTAATGTTCAATAAATCTTGGAATTGTAATAGATTTAAGCTGTTTAAATCGTGAGATTTTTTCTATTTAAGACATGAGAAACCTTATTTCTACAAATATTTGATCAATTAGAAAATTATTAATATAAAAGTAGCTGGTGGATGGCATTTAAGATTCGGCTCAGCCGAATATAGCACTTTAACTTGTTAATAATGTGTTATATAAATACTTTCTAATTCATTGGTCAGCTTCTCCGTGAATCTATCGAACCTGTATGTGTTTATACGTACTATTTACATTGACTACTTTTTCTAATTACATGTAGCGGTTGTAGTTTGCTGGGTACATACAACCCAGTAAAAACTTTCATTACAGCTTCTATATCTTCATTGGCAAGATGACTAATGAATTAGAAAGTATTTATATAACACATTATTAGTAAGACCTTATTAGACAACTTCTATGTAATCCGGGCGATATGAAGTAGTAAGTATGTTGTTATTTAAGTAATTACAATTGAAAGCCATTACCCAGTTTTTGCTGGGAAGTTATAGTGCTACTTTCACAATCACTAGATGTTATGAGGATTGACTGAAGCATATCGGATTTTAACCATTTCTTTGACTTTCGGAAGTGGACCTTATGTGGCAGTCATGGCCAATTACGGGCCTATTGAGAAAATAATTTTAGGATTGATTTGTGTATGCAAAATAACTTATTTTTGTGGAATATGATTCCAATATCTTTATTTACCATTGAAATATGCAATTTTCGGAAGTGGATTTTATATGGCAAATATGACCAATTAAAGGACAACCCGGAAAAAAGTTGTAGGAGTGATTTATATATACACAGAATTTATTTTTGTCAAATTTTATTACGATATCTTTATTTCTTATTTATATGTAGAACTATGTGTATTAAAGGGATTTTGGGAAGTGAACCTTATATGAGAGCTTTGACCAATTATGGACCGATCTGTACAAAATTGATCAGGGTAGTTTATATGTACTTTAAACGCATTCGTGACGAATCTTCTCGAATCCCAATCTCTTTATTTAGTCATGAAATATATGCGTTTATGTGGTAATCGGAAGTAGGCCTCATATGGGTGCCGTGTCTTATTATGGTACGCTTCGAAAAATATTTTGCACAGTGATCTGCGTAGATATAAAACATAATTCTTTCGAAATTTATTTCAATATCTTTATTTCTTAAGTAGTTATCCGTTGTTACACGGATGGCTCTAAATTGGGGGACAAAGTGGGCCTGGGGTTCTATATTGAAGACCCAGAAGCAGAAATATACCTCCGTTTGCCTAATCATAACACACCTCTTCCAGAGATAAGATTTACATCATACCCATATGAAGACAATTAGGGCGATATCAGGTGATAGGCTTAAATCTAAGACTAATTGAATTGTAAGAATGCTTTAACTGAATACTCTCCCAGGGGTAAGGTTCACGTCATATGTGCACCAGGTCACTCGGGAGTAGTCGGCAACGAAAGGGCGAATGTAATAGCTTTAAAGGGAAGGGAACTCGAGGTAGTTAACTTGACAAACGCAAAACCATTCGACGCAACAAAAGCTGAATTAAAAATATCGGTGAGAGAATCCCATAAGGCCTCGTGGAGTAATGAAACGGTGAGTAGAACCACAAAGATCCTATGGGGTGACCCTGATGAGAACAAGACGAGAATTCTCCTCAAAATGAGCAGGTCTGAAGTTAATATGATGGTACGTATACTGAGTGAACACAAGGGATTACGAGCACATCTATACAAAATTGGCCATGCGGATTCAGATGAATGTAGAGTATGTGGAGAGGACAGTGAACCTCTGGAGCATTTTCTTTGCCACTGGATCCAAGTATCTTGGAAGTGATTTTATTCCGGAAATAACATTCCTGACTAACACTGTTTGAAAAAATTTTTAGGAATTACGTTCAGGAAACTGAGTTTCTGAACATTGAAAAATAATATACTTAGGCCCGATAGTGGCCTAGGTGTATTTCTTCGGATTTGATGCACTATATATCCTCCTATCAACCTAGCCAAATCTAAGTAGTTATGTGCATTTAAGAGATTTTCGGAAGTGGTCCTTATATGGAAGCTGTGACTAATTATGGACCTATAGAGATCACAGAAATCATATCTGTTCATATAATATACATATTATACATTTTGTTGTGATACCGATATTATTGACGATAAATTCTATATACCTTTGTATGGGGCCTATGGGAAATTATGGATTGATTGTTATGATTTAATAGGGAATACACTTTGTAAAGTTTCAGATGTGATACACACGAAATGACAAACTTATATATACACTATATTACCACTAAATGCTTTGGCGTTTATTAATTTTTATTGAGATTGAAACTTACAAAAATACCATCTTTATTCTCTGCATACTCCAATACGTATGAGCAACATCAATAAAAATATATGTACATCATACGTCTGGATTAGGTGTACTTTTCACGAAATGTAAATTAATAACTATGTACTTAAAATAAGTGATATTGGGAAAAAGTTTATAATATATTTTTGGGACATCGGTGTCCGATAAGCGTCGGAGAGAAGAAGCTCAATTTGTTAACATTTACATTTCTGAGCAAAAATTGTCATAAACATTTGAAACATTTTAAATTTAATTGAGTTAAATACTTATAATTCCGTTGAGGAGTCGTATCGGTCCAGAAAATACAAAAGAGAATAGAAAATTTTTATGTCAAAGAACAGGACTTGAACTTCGGAACTCGTTTCTGATTATTACATAAACATTTTTAATTGTGAATATATCACTCATATTTTTAACAGGATAATCTGTATTTTTACCAGATATTACTATAAATGAAATTATACTAAAAACAAGTAAGAAAGTATGGTCGGGCTTGGCCGACTATATGATACCCTACACCAGTTATGAATATTTAATGTGATTTGTTTTTATACCCACCATCAAAAAAGATGGGGGTATATTGTTTTTGTCATTCCGTTTGTAACACATCGAAATATTCATCTAAGACCCATACATTTTTGGATCCCTATTAAATTCTAAGACGATCTAGCTATGTCCGTCTGTCTGTTGAAAACACGATAGAGTCCAAATGGAAACGGGCTGAAATTTTGCACAGACATTTTATATTGATGCAGTTTGTTTGAATTCGCCTAGCCCCCATATAAGGTCCCCTTCAGAAAATGAACTTAACGCTCATAACTGACTAAAAGAAGCAGCTATAGCGATGAAATTCGACATTAACATATTTTATAGCAAACTTAATACCTTTGTAAAATTTTATAAGGATCGATCCATAATTGACCCTACCCCCCATATAAGGTCCCCTTCATAAAATGACTTTAACGTTAATAACTGCTTTAAAGAAGCATCTATAGCGATGAAAATCAACATTCAACATGAACATATTCAACGCTTATAACTGTCCAAAAGAAGCATCTACAGCGATGTAATTCGACGTGAACATTTCTTACAGGAACCTAAATCGCTTTGTATAATTTTGTAATGATCGGTTCATAATTGACCCTATCCCCCATATAAAGTCCCCTTCAGAAAATGACTTTAACGCTCATAACTGCTTTTAAGAAGCATCTATAGCAATGAAATTCGACACGAACATATTTTATAGGAAACTTAATATCATTATAAAATTCTATAAGGATCGGTTCATAATTGATCCTACCCCCCATATAAGGTCCCATGCAGAAAATGGCTTTGACGCTCATTACTACCTAAACTAAAATCATTCTAGAAAATTTGACGAGGATCGGTCGATAATTGACCAAAAAAAAAACAATTTATTGGCGAAAAACTTATTTTCTAAAAGAGGCTTTATATGGGGGATAGGAGCAAATGTGGACCGATCCCGATAAAATGGGCTGAACAGACTTGTATTTATATAATATATATAATATTTGTCTGTGCTAAATTTCATTGCAATAACAGTGCTAATAAATGGATTGCGGATATTCAAGTCACTTTCTGAAGGGGGCTTTGTGTGGGGGCTAGGGTCAAATGAAGTCCGATCATTTCGAAATTCGGCAAGGTCATCAAAGCTTGAATAAAAGTTAGTTGTGCAAACTTTCATCGAGATACATTTATATTATACATAATTATGAGCTCAAAAGCCCTTTTCGGGGGGTTCAGTTGTATGGGGGCTAGGTGAAATAATGGACCGATCTTAACCATTTTCAATAGGCTTCGTTCTTGGGTCAAAACAAACGTGTATTCCAAATTTCATTAAATTAACTTGAAAATTGCGACCTGTACATTGATAACAACGTTTACATGGACACACGGACGGACGGACGGACATCGTTAAATCGACTCAGAAATTGATTCTGAGTCGATCGGTATACTTTAAGGTGTTTTTTTGTTTTAATGCGTTACAAACATCAGCACAAACGCATAATACCCTTCCCACTATAGTGGTGTAGGGTATAATTAACGTAAAGATAAATTAAACTACTACTAATTTGAATAGTAATATACATGTAAATGACATTCATTCATTTCATTCTGACCACACTCTATTCTCTATCACTGTACACCTGTTATGTCTTATCCAACATATGTATCTCATTTCCGGTTCTTTCACTGCCAATTATTTTCCTTTCCTTCATTATCTTCTTTATAATCTAATTTTACCATTGAATGACATCATATTCAGTGGAGTTTTTCTTCTTTTCAAATTATTACAATTTGTAACTATTTGTTGTAAGATAAATACCTTGTTGTACTACTTACCAAAAAAATGTTTTTTTTAGATTTTTTCCCAGGTTTTCTAAAAAATTTTCTTGCGCTTTTTCCTTTCAGTCTAAAATAACAAGAATCTTGTAAAGAAATATTTTAATGCTTAAGGTATTTTAACAGTTTTTGTTGCTAGTTTTTTTTTTCCAGTAGGAAACCAATAGAAGAACATGCTTTACAATAATGAGTTGAAATAAATTTTTTGGGGTAGTTCAGGCAAAGGAAAAAAGAAACAAGGTCAAGCATTTGTAAGCCAACTAAAATGACATCAATCTTATTTTAGTTTTTTTTATCTTGTTGAATTTTTTCTTTATCTAGATGGCTAACCTGGTGGTCTAGTTTTCTTTTTTTGTCATTTCGGTTGTGATTTCTTAGATAATCAAGCATTCAGTTTTTTTTGTAAAAAGCAGGAATAAAATTCTAATTATAAGAGGTAGTGTATAGCCAGCCAACTAGTTGTGATGATTTATTATTGTTATTTTATGGGTAGAGTTGTTTTTGTTAAATGTATTTTTTTAAATTTTGAAATTTGCAAGATTCTGCTATCTTAAATAAGGTCTTTTACTAAAAAAATTAAGATCGTTTAGAATCTTAAATATTTTATTGACAATTTAAAAAAATTTCACAAAAATCTGACCTCCCTACCAACAAAAACTCTCAACTCTTCTCTTAATTACAAAAATTTTGTTCATAAAGATAAATGAAATTGTGTCTGACAGTTAAGATTATTATAAATGTATCAATTTGTTTACTACGATTGAGTTTGTCGAAATAGAAAATAATCATAATTCATTTATTGGAAATTTCTTATACTTTTTGTTTGTTTTATTTTTACCTTTCTTTAAAATCAATCATCTGCTTATGGCAGTTTTTGTATATCGGAGTATTTATAAAATACTTTGTGTAGATAGAAAATCCTTGAAGTTTATTACGAAAAATAATTATTTTTATGATGCATTCATAGAAAACACTGTCAAGAAGATATGCTATTTCTCAGAATTAAGGAAAAGATTGATAATAAAGCGTTGTGATCAGTGGAAATTCTACAAAGAGTTTGATAAGTTTTAAGAGTTATGGTGCAAAGAGTGGTGGAAAATGAGATAAAAAGTAAATGATAAAGTAATACATTTAGTGCTATCGAAATAAAATGTGAAAGTTTTAAACCTTCAAAGGATTTAGTTTCTCTCTACTGACAAAGGTTTTAAATCAAGATCTAAAAAAAACTGCAGAAGATTTCAATTTAAATAATAAAATGTTTCTAAACCAAAGCGTATAAGCATTATTAAAATTTATCATACGCCCTCAATACCATCAGCAAATGTATTTTTTTACAAGTCATTTGAATTTAAACATTGTTTACACAACAATTTTATTTATTTTTAATATCAATATTTACCTTGAAATTGACTTTTAATGTTAATTAGTTACTATTTACTAAATTATTAATTTTAGAATTACATAATTATTTTTTCTTTGTGAGTTAAACAAATTTACAACAATTTTTTTTTTCATGTGGAAATTGATTATAATTGTAAAATGTTAATTAAATATTTTACAATTTGTTTTTTAGGTTGTTAAAAATATAGCTGTTTGCATAGCAATTAAACTTTCAGTAATTAGAAAAAAATATTTGTTTTATTTAACTTGTTAAAGTGTTAATGCAAATATAATTATTAAAATTGTTATTAATTTTCTTTGTGAATGGCAGGATATGTTTATCAGGCTTGGGAGGTAATGACTACACTTTAAATTTGAAGTAATTGTAATTGAAGCTTTACTAATTACACTTACTTTTAATTGTAACTGAAGTTTTGCCAATTATAATTATTTGTAATTGAAGTTTTGACAATTACAATTACTTGTAATGGTAATTGAAGTTTTGCCAATTACAATTACTTGTAATTGTAATTGAAGAATTTCCAATTACAATAACTTGTAATTGTGGATTTTGTTCCTTATAATTACATGTAATTTGTAATTAGTAATACCTTAATTACAATTACATGTAATTTTAATTGGAAAATTTCAATTACAATTACAAGTAATTGCAGTTGGCAAAACTTCCATTAAAATTACAAGTAATTGTAATTGGTTATCGGTCAATTACACATTACAAGTAATTGTGTTTGGAAAAATGTCCATTACAATTACAAGTAATTGTAATTGGTTATTGCTTAATTACACATTACAAGTAATTGTAATTGACCATGTAATGAATTACTTTGTGTAAACATTACTCCCCATGCCTGATGTTAATGAATTATTTTAGCATCATATGCAAATGTATTTACTCTGTTGACACGTACTTTACTGTACGGCCTGTGGCATGTTAGTGGTTAGCTTTCTAATTTGGTAGACCAGAGGTGGCGGGTGCTATTCCTACCTGAGGCACTGGTAAAGAAGCGGAGTTGTGTTTCTTCTAATCTGATGTGTATACGTCCTCCTTTGAAACTAACTAACTAACTAACTAACTAACTAACTAACTAACTAACTAACTAACTAACTAACTAACTAACTAACTAACTAACTAACTAACTAACTAACTAACTAACTAACTAACTAACTAACTAACTAACTAACTAACTAACTAACTAACTAACTAACTAACTAACTAACTAACTAACTAACTAACTAACTAACTAACTAACTAACTAACTAACTAACTAACTAACTAACTAACTAACTAACTACTAACTAACTAACTAACTAACTAACTAACTAACTAACTAACTAACTAACTACTACTAACTAACTAACTAACTAACTAACTAACTAACTAACTAACTAACTAACTAACTAACTACTAACTACTAACTAACTAACTAACTAACTAACTAACTAACTAACTAACTAACTAACTAACTAACTAACTAACTAACTACTAACTAACTAACTAACTAACTAACTAACTAACTAACTAACTACTAACTAACTAACTAACTAACTAACTAACTAACTAACTAACTAACTAACTAACTAACTACTAACTAACTAACTAACTAACTAACTAACTAACTAACTAACTAACTAACTAACTAACTAACTAACTAACTAACTAACTAACTAACTAACTACTAACTAACTAACTAACTAACTAACTAACTAACTAACTAACTAACTAACTAACTAACTAACTAACTAACTAACTAACTAACTAACTAACTAACTAACTAACTAACTAACTAACTAACTAACTAACTAACTAACTAACTAACTAACTAACTAACTAACTAACTAACTAACTAACTACTAACTAACTAACTAACTAACTAACTAACTACTAACTAACTAACTAACTACTAACTAACTACTAACTAACTAACTAACTAACTAACTAACTAACTAACTAACTAACTAACTAACTAACTAACTAACTAACTAACTAACTAACTAACTAACTAACTAACTAACTAACTAACTAACTAACTAACTAACTAACTAACTAACTAACTAACTAACTAACTAACTAACTACTAACTAACTAACTACTAACTAACTAACTAACTAACTACTAACTAACTAACTAACTAACTAACTAACTAACTAACTAACTAACTAACTAACTAACTAACTAACTACTAACTAACTAACTAACTAACTAACTAACTAACTAACTAACTAACTAACTAACTAACTAACTAACTAACTAACTAACTAACTAACTAACTAACTACTAACTAACTAACTAACTACTAACTAACTAACTAACTAACTAACTAACTAACTAACTAACTAACTAACTAACTAACTAACTAACTAACTAACTAACTAACTAACTAACTAACTAACTACTAACTAACTAACTAACTAACTAACTAACTAACTAACTAACTAACTAACTAACTAACTAACTAACTAACTAACTACTAACTACTAACTAACTAACTAACTAACTAACTAACTAACTAACTAACTAACTAACTACTAACTAACTAACTAACTACTAACTAACTACTAACTAACTAACTAACTACTACTAACTAACTAACTAACTAACTACTAACTAACTAACTAACTACTAACTAACTAACTAACTAACTAACTACTAACTAACTAACTAACTACTAACTAACTAACTAACTACAACTAACTTTACTGTCCTTTGAAAATATCATTGGAAGCCGTTTGAGATTTGTCCGATAGCTGTACTTTGACTGAACCATAATAAAATTTCATTTATTTTGCGCGGTTGTTGTTGAGTTTATATAAAGTTAGATTGAAGGAGCGCATAACAGAACAGATAACAGCCTCCTTCACATGAAAAAAATGGTGGGAAAACCTATATAAAGTGTTTTATGATGGTATTATCATCAAAAGTTCATGAACTCAGTTCTCTGAACGTATTTCAGTCACGTACCTGAGGAATACAGTATCTAGAATTACAGCGCTTCGAACATATTTATGCTCTGCATTCGCCTGAGTTCGCACTTAAAATTTTGTAAGGTTCTCTCCATAATCTTGTTTGTTCACTCAGAAGGCTTCCTGTCATCTTCTTGTTAAATCTATCCTACATTACCTTTGTATCTATTGGATTCTATAGTCTTGTTGCTACGATTGGCTTTGCTTTCATCACATTAACTTCCTCGATTTCCCTTCTCTTTATAGCCGAGGGGCCTGGTCAGGATTGTCTAAAAAATCAGTCATATATGGTGCAAAACTCCTTAAACATGCAATTCTCTCGACTAGCCTCCTCCTCCTCTCTCCTAGCGATTTCTCGGTTAAAGAGTTTTCGAAGATCCTTCAAATATTCTGATAGAGAACACAAGACCTCGAACAATTCAAACAAGGTATTTGAAAAAATTCCTTTATTGGAGTCTACCTCCATCCTATTTGTGTCCAGCTAAACTTTTAGTTAAATGATCTCTGAAATGCACACTTTAAACTTAAGTAAAAACTGTTTCTGTACCTATACCAGTCTACGTAATCTGGCCTAAACTGTTATATATATGACTTTTTGAACATTTAACAATGACCACAATAGGGTATCTTCAAATCTAATATGCAAAACGTTCATATTTTCCCCTTTATTCATAGACAACATTTTATTTGATAAATGGTTTATAAAACATAATTTCCATACATAATTTGATTTATAAACCATTTATGAAATAAACATTTGTTTATGAATACGGCCATATCACAAATTATCATATAATTGTAGGAAAATTCACAGCTGTTAAAATAAGTAAATCTCACAAAATACTAATAGAAAAACGAAACCCTTTGATTAATGTTTATTTTTGTGCAAATTGAATTAAACTGCTGATGTAAGTTTTTTGATAATAAATAAATTTTGCTAAAGCAAATTCAATATTTGTTGGCATATGTGTTAATTTCATAATAGTTTCAAAAAAATGGTAGCTAAAAGAATGCGTGTTCTATAGCGATGTGTGTTATTTAAATAGTAGTTTTGTGCAAATTTGAAGACCCTTCACAAATATAGTGAGGGAGTATTATGCGTTTGTGCTGATGTTTGTAACACCCTAAAATATTGGTCCTACACCCACCTTATAGCATACCAATCGGCTAAAAATCACTTTCTGGGTCTATCTCTCTGTCCGTCTCTCTGTCTATCTGTGTGTCCATGTAAAGCTTGTGCGCACGCTATAGGTCGCAATTTTCAAGATAATTTGATGACGGACGCTTTTGAAAATGGTTGAAATCGGTCCATTATTTCGCATAGCCCCTTACAACCGTACCGCCTGAATAGGGCTTTTGGGCACATAATTATGTTAAATAAATATTTCAAAATTAAGGTTCGATTCCTACCTTAATTTTGAAATATTTATTTAACTTAAATGCTTTATTATTTAAAAAATAATCCAAAGTAATAATGCAAAGTCATTGGTGTAAGGTATCATAAGGTCGGCCATACTAGACTATACATTCATACTTGCTAAATATGTTTTGCACTGAGCGGAGGCAATGTATAGGTGTTAATGCATAACATTATTCTTTCGCTACTTAGTTTACAATTTTTAGTTTTAAATAACATATAGTATTTAGCAGAGTAACCAAAATAACTTATTGAAAAGACAATTTTCCCTAGAAGATAAGATTTAATTCAATAGTCAATTTAAAAATTTTAAATCGATTTCCGACACAGGTTTCATTATACAATTTGACTAAAATTTTACACTAGTAAGCTTAGAGACTAATACACAAAATAAGCCTAATCTGTCCATACATATGTCAAGTACCAAAAACTATGATACTGCATATTTTTGGTTGCCCTGGTAATTAGACTCTTAACTAATAAATTTATTTTGACTAATTATGCTGGAATATTAAATAACAATTGATATATTTTTTATATGTCAAACATATTAATTTTAAACAAATTTAAAAAATTATATAAATACCAAATAATTACATGAATTTTTTAATGTGGGAAGAAAACAATGTAACAAAGTTAATCTAATAAAATAATTAGATTTCATGTAAATTAATTAAGGCTTTATAAATTAGTTTAGTTTTTTTACACTAATTACGAATTTATATAAATTAAAAAAAAACATAAGTAGTTAAAGCATATTGACATTTAAATATTTTGCACTAAAAAGTTTTAAAATAATTGTTTAATATACACATACATGCAAATATGTAGTTCAATTTTAGTTAGTTTCTAATTCAGTTCTAGTTTAATTCTAGTTCAGTTCTATTTCAATTTTAGTTAATTCTAGTTGAATTCTACTTCAGTTACTCTTCAGTTCTAGTTCAGTTGTAGTTCAGTTCTAGTTCAGTTCTAGTTCAGTTCTAGTTCAGTTCTAGTTCAGTTCTAGTTCAGTTCTAGTTCAGTTCTAGTTCAGTTCTAGTTCAGTTCTAGTTCAGTTCTAGTTCAGTTCTAGTTCAGTTCTAGTTCAGTTCTAGTTCAGTTCTAGTTCAGTTCTAGTTCAGTTCTAGTTCAGTTCTAGTTCAGTTCTAGTTCAGTTCTAGTTCAGTTCTAGTTCAGTTCTAGTTCAGTTCTAGTTCAGTTCTAGTTCAGTTCTAGTTCAGTTCTAGTTCAGTTCTAGTTCAGTTCTAGTTCAGTTCTAGTTCAGTTCTAGTTCAGTTCTAGTTCAGTTCTAGTTTCAGTTCTAGTTCAGTTCTAGTTCAGTTCTAGTTCAGTTCTAGTTCAGTTCTAGTTCAGTTCTAGTTCAGTTCTAGTTCAGTTCTAGTTCAGTTTCTAGTTCAGTTCTAGTTCAGTTCAGTTCTCTTTCAGTTCTAGTTCAGTTCTAGTTCAGTTCTAGTTCAGTTCTAGTTCAGTTCTAGTTCAGTTCTAGTTCAGTTCTAGTTCAGTTCTAGTTCAGTTCTAGTTCAGTTCTAGTTCAGTTCTAGTTCAGTTTCTAGTTCAGTTCTAGTTCAGTTCTAGTTCAGTTTAGTTCAGTTCTAGTTCAGTTCTAGTTCAGTTCTGTTTCAGTTCTAGTTCAGTTCTAGTTCAGTTCTAGTTCAGTTCTAGTTCAGTTCTAGTTCAGTTCTAGTTCAGTTCTAGTTCAGTTTCTAGTTCAGTTCTAGTTCAGTTCTAGTTCAGTTCTAGTTCAGTTCTAGTTCAGTTAGTTCAGTTCTAGTTCAGTTCTAGTTCAGTTCTAGTTCAGTTCTAGTTCAGTTCTAGTTCAGTTCTAGTTCAGTTCTAGTTCAGTTCTAGTTCAGTTCTAGTTCAGTTCTAGTTCAGTTCTAGTTCAGTTCTAGTTCAGTTCTAGTTCAGTTCTAGTTCAGTTCTAGTTCAGTTCTAGTTCAGTTCTAGTTCAGTTCTAGTTCAGTTCTAGTTCAGTTCTAGTTCAGTTCTAGTTCAGTTCTAGTTCAGTTCTAGTTCAGTTCTAGTTCAGTTCTAGTTCAGTTCTAGTTCAGTTCTAGTTCAGTTCTAGTTCAGTTCTAGTTCAGTTCTAGTTCAGTTCTAGTTCAGTTCTAGTTCAGTTCTAGTTCAGTTCTAGTTCAGTTCTAGTTCAGTTCTAGTTCAGTTCTAGTTCAGTTCTAGTTCAGTTCTAGTTCAGTTCTAGTTCAGTTCTAGTTCAGTTCTAGTTCAGTTCTAGTTCAGTTCTAGTCAGTTCTAGTTCAGTTCTAGTTCAGTTCTAGTTCAGTCTAGTTCAGTTCTAGTTCAGTTCTAGTTCAGTTCTAGTTCAGTTCTAGTTCAGTTCTAGTTCAGTTCTAGTTCAGTTCTAGTTCAGTTCTAGTTCAGTTCTAGTTCAGTTCTAGTTCAGTTCTAGTTCAGTTCTAGTTCAGTTCTAGTTCAGTTCTAGTTTCAGTTCTAGTTCAGTTTCTAGTTCAGTTCTAGTTCAGTTCTAGTTCAGTTCTAGTTCAGTTCTAGTTCAGTTCTAGTTCAGTTCTAGTTCAGTTCTAGTTCAGTTCTAGTTCAGTTCTAGTTCAGTTCTAGTTCAGTTCTAGTTCAGTTCTAGTTCAGGTTCTAGTTCAGTTCTAGTTCAGTTCTAGTTCAGTTTCTAGTTCAGTTCTAGTTCAGTTCTAGTTCAGTTCTAGTTCAGTTCTAGTTCAGTTCTAGTTCAGTTCTAGTTCAGTTCTAGTTCAGTTCTAGTTCAGTTCTAGTTCAGTTCTAGTTCAGTTCTAGTTCAGTTCTAGTTCAGTTCTAGTTTTCAGCAGTTCTAGTTCAGTTCTAGTTCAGTTCTAGTTCAGTTCTAGTTCAGTTCTAGTTCAGTTCTAGTTCAGTTCTAGTTCAGTTCTAGTTCAGTTCTAGTTCAGTTCTAGTTCAGTTCTAGTTCAGTTCTAGTTCAGTTCTAGTTCAGTTCTAGTTCAGTTCTAGTTCAGTTCTAGTTCATAGTTCTAGTTCAGTTCTAGTTCAGTTCTAGTTCAGTTCTAGTTCAGTTCTAGTTCAGTTCTAGTTCAGTTCTAGTTCAGTTCTAGTTCAGTTCTAGTTCAGTTCTAGTTCAGTTCTAGTTCAGTTCTAGTTCAGTTCTAGTTCAGTTCTAGTTCAGTTCTAGCTCGGTTACACTTCAGTTTTAATACAGTTCTAGTTCAGTTCTGGTTCAGTTCTGGTTTAGTTCTGAGTAGCGTGTCCTCCTAAGAAAACCATAATGTTTTTAATTACCTAAAAATGTCCTTGATAAAAATTTTATAAATATATTGCTTGACATACATAAGTTACATTCCTATTCCATAGAAATAGTAAACTTTTTGCATTTAGAACATTAATAAACAACATATGTTCCAAACAATTTTCACGCATGAACACATCGACACAAACTTACATGTGTAACATTTTAAGGAAACAAAAAATAAGGGAAAAATCCTTTAAAAAGACGAAAAATTACGTCCTCACAAGACAAAGTGAAACAAAAGAAATTGTATTCAAAACGAAAGTAAATTTATTCAAATGTATGTGTGTGTTTGTATGTTTATATATAAGTGAAAGTGCTGGTATTGTTGTTAAGAATTTAATACCGTGTTGAATAATAAAAATGAAATAAAAATAATAACAACAAAAGCAATTTTTAATAATGTCATTGTTTTAAGCCAACAAACCAGCGATTTACTATAAAAAAAGTATCCACATGCTATATATCAACACAAACATGCAGTATTATTATGTGTTGGTGTTTTTATACCCTCCACCACCATCAGTGGTGATAGAGGGTATATATAACTTTGTCATTCCGTGTGTAACACCAAGTAATATTCATCTGAGACCCAACAAAGTATATATATTCTGGGTCCTTATCAAATTCTGAGTCGATTTAGCTATGTCCGTCTGTCTGTGTAAGACACGCTCACGACAAAACGAAGCAATAGAGTTTAACCAAATTCACCCAAAATGTTCTTCTTCCTAAGTTGTTTGGTATTGAAAATGGGCAAAATCGGTTCACACCGGGAAAAGTTATGAATCAAAATTTAAAACAACCTCGAAAAAAATGAGCATTTTTTACAAATTCTGATGTAATTTTCTCGAAAACTATGCAAGATAATTCCATGAAAATCACCATACATTCGTTTCTACACAAGGTCTTGATCCTTGCTGAAAATGACTAGAATCAGTCTACAATTTCATGTAGCTCCCATACAAAAGTACATATTCCCGGAAAATGGTTTTTTTGTTAATAACTTCCGTCACAATGTTGATATCTTCACAAAATTTTACAAATTGAAATCTTATGTCAATAGAATTCATCCAGAGAAAAAATTTTTTGGATCGGTCCATAATTGGACATAGCTCCCATACAAGGTTCCCTCCTGAAAATCACTTAAACGCGCATAACTCATTACCAAATTAAGATATCCATATAAAATTTGGTATAAATATTGTCCATATGCATAGAAATATTACTGTGAAAGCTTTTTCCGATCGGTCCATAATTGGTCATAGCTCCCATACAAGATCCCCTCCCGAAAATCACTTAAACGCGCATAACTCATTACTAAATTATGATATCCATATAAAATTTGGTATAAGCATTGCCTATATGCATATAAATATTACTGTGAAAAGTTTTTTCCGATCGGTCCACAATTGGCCATAGCTCCCATACAAGGTCCCCTCCCGATAATCACTTAAACGCGCATAACTCATTACTAAATTAAGATATCCATATAAAATTTGGTATAAGTATTGTCCATATTCATAGAAATATTACTGTGAAAGTTTTTTCTGATCGGTTCATAATTGGTCATAGCTCCCATACAAGGTCCCCTCCCGAAAATCACTTATATACTTACTTATATTACTGTGAAAGTTTTTTCCGATCGGTCCATAATTGGTAATAGCTCCCATACAAGGTCCCCTTCCGAAAATCACTTAAACGAGCATAACTCATTACTAAATTAATTTAACGATATAAAATTTGTATTGCACATATGCAAAGAAATATTACTGTGAAATTTTTTTCCGATCGGTCCATAATTGGTCATAGTTCCCATACAAGGTCCCTTCCCGAAAATCACTTAAACGCTCATTACTCATTACAAAATTAAGATATCCATATAAAATGTGGTACAAGTATTGCTCATATACACAAAAATATGACTGTCAAACGTTTTTCCGATCGGTTCATAATTGGTCATAGCTCCCATACAAGGTCCTCTCCCGAAAATCACTTAAATGCGCATAACTCATTACTAAATTAAGATATCCGCTCGGTCCCATACTAAGTTCCCTTTAGAAAATCACTTAAACACACATTACTTATTACTAAATTACGATATAGATACAAAAGTTGACTGAAATATAGCTTTTATTTGGTCATATCTCCCATACTAGGTCCTTCCCCTAAAGGCGCTTTAACCGTATTTAACTAGTTGCATTATCAATTTGTGTAGAACAAAATTATATAAATGTATTTCGAAAATCCTTAAATCTTTCACACACATGCATACATGCAAATTACTAAATATTGCTAAGCGGAAATATAAAATATAAAGAAAATGGCGTTTGTAATGTTCAATAAATCTTGGAATTGTAATTGATTTAAGCTGTAAATCTTGGGATTTTTCTATTTAAGACATGAGAAAACTTATTTCTACAAATATTTGATCAATTAGAAAAGTATTAATATAAAAGTAGCTGGTGGAGGGTATTTAAGATTCGGCTCAGTCGAATATAGCACTCTAAATTGTTTTTCCTTAAAATATCCTAGCAAAGACTTAGCTAAATAAAGGGATGTTTATAATGAAAAGTCTACCCTACTATTAATTGTTTTAGAAATCGTTTGTAAAATCTTTTGTTTTTAAAAATTATCAAATTATTCTGTATGCTCAATTTCAATGTATTCTTAATTTGAGGTGCAAACTTTATGTTTGCTGGGATATTGTATTTGCCTACACATACTCTCGCCAGTTGTGGTAGAGTAAATATGTCATGTGAACATGACGGGGTACATTATGTAGTTAAATAGTGTTGCATTTAAAAAGGTGTTAATGTTGGATATATGTACTTGTTACTAATACTAAACTATACCAGAATTGAACTAGAACTGAACTAGAACTGAACTAGAACTGAACTAGAACTGAACTAGAACTAACTAGAACTGAACTAGAGCTGAACTAGAGCTGAACTAGAACTGAACTAGAACTGAACTAGAACTGAACTAGAACTGAACTAGAACTGAACTAGAACTGAACTAGAACTGAACTAGAACTGAACTAGAACTGAACTAGAACTGAACTAGAACTGAACTAGAACTGAACTAGAACTGAACTAGAACTGAACTAGAACTGAACTAGAACTGAACTAGAACTGAACTAGAACTGAACTAGAACTGAACTAGAACTGAACTAGAACTGAACTAGAACTGAACTAGAACTGAACTAGAACTGAACTAGAACTGAACTAGAACTGAACTAGAACTGAACTAGAACTGAACTAGAACTGAACTAGAACTGAACTAGAACTGAACTAGAACTGAACTAGAACTGAACTAGAACTGAACTAGAACTGAACTAGAACTGAACTAGAACTGAACTAGAACTGAACTAGAACTGAACTAGAACTGAACTAGAACTGAACTAGAACTGAACTAGAACTGAACTAGAACTGAACTAGAACTGAACTAGAACTGAACTAGAACTGAACTAGAACTGAACTAGAACTGAACTAGAACTGAACTAGAACTGAACTAGAACTGAACTAGAACTGAACTAGAACTGAACTAGAACTGAACTAGAACTGAACTAGAACTGAACTAGAACTGAACTAGAACTGACTAGAACTGAACTAGAACTGAACTAGAACTGAACTAGAACTGAACTAGAACTGAACTAGAACTGAAATGGAACTAAACTAGAACTGAACTAGAACTGAACTAGAACTGAACTAGAACTGAACTAGAACTGAACTAGAACTGAACTAGAACTGAACTAGAACTGAACTAGAACTGAACTAGAACTGAACTAGAACTGAACTAGAACTGAACTAGAACTGAACTAGAACTGAACTAGAACTGAACTAGAACTGAACTAGAACTGAACCAGAACTGAACTAGATCTGAACTAGAACTGAACTAGAACTGAACTAGAACTGAACTAGAACTGAACTAGAACTGAACTAGATCTGAACTAGAACTGAAATAGAACAGAACTAGAACTGAATTAGAACTGAAGTCATGGATCTTGGTAATACTCGTTAGTTTACAAAAAACACCTCAAGTAACGATATCCTGTAGACATGTACCTCTTTGCTTTGTAACTCTTTTAGAACACGCATATGTACAACTGACAACAAATGCAAATGATAAGTGATTGTGTTGGTAATGATGATAATTCACCACAATGTTGTATAAAGGATATAGGAGAAAAATGAGGATAAACATACATATACGGCTGAATAGTATACAAATATGTGTATAGGTTTCAGTGTGTATGTATGTTTGTGTGTGTTAGAGTGCGGTTTTGTTAGTATAATTTCAATGTTATTCTCTAGAGTGTTAAAAATAGGGTCATATTATTTTCTCTGTTTCTTTATTTATTTTAACATTTATTTTGTGTAAGTGTAGGCATATGAGTGTTAAGCTCACACACACATACACAACTGTTTTTATTTTAAAATCCGCTTTCAACGGTTTCTGTGGAATTTATGTTGAAAAACAAAATCTTTTTTCTCTATTTTTATATGTAGACAGACTTATAGAAATCCACACAGATACTTATTCTCATAAACACTCTACTGACACACATCCATCCATTCATTTATTCACATCTATCAACACGTTCGTGCCACAGAAAGATACATGTAGGAGATGCAGATTTGTACGGAAAACTCAAACACACACACACAATGAATATTTTTAAACCATTAAATTGTTTTACTTCCTTCTTAAGTTTCTGGTTTCCTTTATGTATTTGAATACATATATTGTTTTCGTTTGCTTTTTGTTCATTCATGTTTTATCTTTCTTTAATTCTTTTATTATCTCCTACATCACCATCGGTGGTGATAGCTGGTATATATATATAAGTTTGTCATTCCTTGTTTAACACGATAAATATTCATCTGATACTCAAAAAAGTATGAAAATCGGAGCCTTTTACAATGTATATTATGTATTTCAGTCCAATAAAACGAAGTTATAGATATTTATAAAATTGACTTAAAGTATTCATTACTGTCCTTAAAAATTGATATTGCAAATAGGTCAATTGTCTTAAGAGTTAAGTTTAAAAGTTTATGAGTTGGGTTTTCCGAAAAAAATAAATTTTTAAGAAAATTACAACAATCGGTCTACGATTTCTTGTACCGTTCTGCAAATGTACATATTGCCAGAAAGAAGGGTATATAAGATTCGACATGGCCCAATTAGTAATATAACTTATTTTACTTAGCATGTTTGTATAGGTTGGCATGTATATATATGTTAAAACTACGAGGATAAGCTGATAAGATTTTGGAGGTAAAAAGTTATATTAACAAATTAATTGTAAAGGTCTGTGATATATTTTATATTTAAGTTAATAAAATTTATGTATAATTGACTGATACGAAGGAAAATTTATTTTAAATTTTACTCTATTTAATTGTTCATTTCCTTATATAAATGCATATGTATAAGATACATAAAACTTCAAGCACAACTTATCACACATTTTTCCAGCATACATACATATATACTTATTCGTCAAAGAAAGGAATTCGTTTGTTTTCAGATTAATGCTGCATTTTAAGATTTTTTCATTGTTTTTAAAATCTCAAGTGTAGATACAATTTTGAAATAGTATTCATACAATTCGCTTTCGAAAATATAAAAATTATCCGTTAAATATGTAAATTCTATGGATTATAATAAAACACATGGAAAAACAACTGTTGATTACAGTCATCATAGATGAATTAAGACAATTTCAAAAAGTTATAATATACTAAGTTTTATGAATCCACCAGCAAAATATGCAACATGTTTTAAAATAAATATTGTATTTTGAGCGCAAATTTTACATGGACGGAAAGACGGATAGATTGACATATCTAAATCAACTCAGAAGGCAATTCTGAGCAGACCCACTTAATGATAGGAATACGTCCAGCAATATCTGGATAATGACTTGTACTTTCACAACAACATACATATTAGGCTTCGTTTCAAAAAACAAAATGTTTCCCGTTTTTGTGATATCACAACTTTTAAGAAGGTTTTTGTATCAGTGATCACAATGCTGTAATCATTTTTTCAAAATTCCAACTCCTTCATCTGCATATCTGAGGCGGAAACCACTGATTTTGAACAACATTTTTTACAGAGCAGAATCTGCAGGATTAATAGCAAATCATGCTTTAATAATTGATTTTATAGGACAAATCGGTAAGAATGAGCTGAAATTCACACTTTTATAATGCTCCAAAAGTGCATTTAGAATTATCCAAAGATGCACTTTTTTAAAAAAATATTAAAAAAAATTTGTTTCTTTACGCATAATCAATGTATGCTTTTTGCTGAAAAAAATAGTGCAAAACAAAATTTGTCATTATACAATTAACTTATTATAGAAATTATAAGTCGGTCTTTTGGCCGCAGATATGCAGATGAAGGAGTTTAAATTTAAAAAAAAATAATTACGCCAATATTAGTGCTGATCCAAAAACTTTCATAAAAGGTATGATATCACAATTTAAAAAATATTGCGTGAAGCCTAATACATATATATAGCATTTTACTACAAGTGCTCTTATAATGACTTACAAGAAGTTATTTGTAAGCGAGTGTGGTAAGTACTTGCCTTCACTGTCATTACTGTGTTATAACAATTAGTTAAAGTGCTAATGAATAAGTAGTTTTTAGCTTTTTAACACATTACTTTCCAATGCAAGTTTTATCTAGGCGACGATTATTTTTCGGTGGGATATATTGTACTGATCCTTAACAAATTATGGGTCGATTCAAATCGAAACGTATTCATATCAAGTTTTAGTCCGATGTCGTTATTTATTAATGTATAATATTTGTTTAAGTGATTTTCAAATGACCTTACATGGGAGCTATGACCAATAATGAGCCAATCCGAAAAAAGTTACACAGTGCAACACGAAAAAATATAACCATGTACGAACACCACTACATGGTAAAAGACCAAGAAACAAGTCTCCCAGTTTTACCCAAAGTTATGGGAACCCAAAGACTTGGAGCACCGATGTTATTTTTGCGAAACAACGTGATCATTTTCTCAGGCTCATATTTTGCAAACCGTTCGGAATTTTATTCTCTGAGGCAAAGTTGTAGCTCTCGCCATAAAGAACATAAATTGTGAACATATAAAATTTCATCTTCAAGGTCAAAATCGCAAAAAAAGAAATTATAAAAAATTCTATTTTTTCGATTCTTTACATGTTAAATAAATATTTCAATTGCTTCTGTATATCAGGCGTATACTTAATATTTGTAATTTCAATAAATCATTAAAACGTATGCGTATAGGTGTCGTTAATAAAAATAGAGCAATTTCATAATATTAAAGTTTCGCCTTTGCCGAATCTTATATACCCTTCACCATAGTGTATTTAAAAATATTAATTTATAAAATTTCACTTTATTAATTTTCCCGACTCTATCGGCTCTTTACCATTAGTAAAGCAAAGGAAACACCAACGCTAAACGAAATAAAATACAAAAAAAACAAAAACAAAATACATAACGCAATGAAACAAACAGACATCCCCACATACGAAATATTGTAGTTGCTTATTAATCAAAGCATACAAAAAATTGTCTTTTTGCTGATTTTAAATAGGAAACTTCTCGAAAGCATGTCTGAGAGAATTTTTGAAGATTTGGATCCCGAAGATATCTGGGGTCTTCAGAAAACTGATTTCAACAGACAGACAGACACATGGACATGGCTTAATCTACTCCGCTATCCATAAGGATTCACAATATTTTGGAAATTACAAACGGAATGATAAACTTATATATATACCCTTCTTACGAAGGTGAAGGGTATACAAATTAAGATGAAGTTTTTTGATTTTATATGTCTACAATTTTTGTTCTTTATGACAAGAGCTACGACTTTGATTCAGAGAGTAAATCAAATTTCCGAACGGTGATCACTAAGCCTGAGAAAGTGATCACTTTTTCCAAAAATTATCACTTTTTTGCAAAAATGTCACCGATTTTGATAGTTTTATTCCTTACAAATAGGCACTTAAATAAGTCATTACAAATGTTTAGTTACTTTTTTGTTATTACAAATGCTTAGTTACTTTTTTGTGAGTCGATTAATAGTTTTCACAAATTGGTTGATCAATTCGAACTAAAATCACTGATGAAATGAAACATGAGTTTTTAAATTCTAGAAAATATGTTCTACATTGAAAACCTTTCATAGCTATCATGGTGTTTATCATTTATTTAACTTTCATTTTTTTTAACGACTATTTTCTAAATCCATCATTGAGCTCAGTGACTTAGTGATTTAGACTGTTTAAAAATCAATTTACAAGACATCCAAGAATTATATATGGCCCATAAACACTACGTAATGAATTTAATGCCTTTCTTTGCTGCATAATTGTCATCTAAGGATTAAGGAGGTTTGACTATATATACAAAAAAAAAAAAAAAAAAACAGCAAAATAAAAACAACATTAACATGAATAACTATGAAAACGTTCTGGTATTTAAAAGGAATTTTATTTTGCTTTCAGTCAGGAAAATATTGACTTTTTTCTAATTAATTCATGTCACGACCGCTGGGAAAAAACAAAATATTAAAAGTATATAGTGGGAATAAAGCAAAATGAGGGGATGATGAGTAAAACGTTTGCCTCGAAGTAGAAAAGATTGATTAATTCGGTTGCAAATATGGTGGGAAATACTTGGTGGAAATCTAGTTTAATTGAAGGAGTGCTAGAATATAGAATAAAAGTCGAAAAAAACTGAAAAGTTTTGATCTACAATTAGGTCTAAACTTCATACATACTTTAGCGCTAACCGCCCATGGTTATTAAAACTTAAGACTATATTACTAATCCCAGAAATTTCCAATTGGGAATTTTGTTTATTTTTGTATGCGTGTGTTGTGAATGAGTAAATTTTCTTTTATTTTTTCCCAAAAACAACAAATATGAGTGTCACGTACAGCAATGAATTCTGATAAATTTATTACAAACTGATTGCTTTACTACTCTATTAGACAGACACTCAGACTGTCATATCGTCAGTTAGTTCTCCGAAATAACAGACAAACAAACTGACAGCTTAAATCTGTAAATCATGTACTATATCATCAGTATTATAAACATTATTATCTACTATATATCTTTTGAGTAATCTGGTATGAGTTTGGAATTTCATCATCGTCATCAGTATTGCGGCAGCTTCAATAGAATCAACACAATCAACAGAATCATCATCATTTCATCATTCGGTTACATTAATATGGTTACAAGTAATTTGTATGTTTTTGTTTGTTATCTGAAAAAAAAGAGGAACAAAACAGTTAAAGCATATCATATCTCCTGTGGTGTTCTTTATTACAAGCCCATCCTGATATTCTGAAAAGTTTCTGTCATTCAGTCGTTTATTGTTTTTATTGTATTTCATTCGTTGGAACACGTAGTAGGTAATCAACAAGTAGGTATGTATGTTTTTTTATGGTGTTTTTTGTTATTTTTGCTGTCTATATTTCCACACAACCAAAGTGAGAAGAATTTATTTTCGAAATCAATTGATAGAATCCCTCATGTAAATAATTGCTAAGCCAAATAGGGAAATATATCAATTTTTACATACTTGATTCATTTGTATTTTACACTTGCCGAAAAGCTTTTAAATACAAATAGTTAGTTTTGAGAATTTAAAATAGTTTTATTTAAGATATATTTTTCAAAGTGTATAAACTATTGCGGCCTTAATTCATACTCGTACACCATTACAATCATTACGAAATATATTCATCACAAATTCATATCTTCTGTTATGATTATGATTTGTTCATTGATTTGAATGTATGTATATTTCAGTGGTGCTTTGTGCATTTCTTAAATGCTGACTTCATTGTGATATCCAAAGTAGCAAAAATAATCAAAATTCTAAGTCAGTTCATTTTATATTTCAAAGCACTTTTATGATCTTTAAATTTTCCTAATGAACTTTTGAAGCATTATTAAGACGCGAAATTAAGCAAATTTTTTTCTAATTTTTTGCTGTAAAATCAACGATTAAAGAATGTTATCCAAGCTATTCTTCAGTTCCTACTCCGAAAAATTTTAGCCGCAGATATTCAGACGAAGGAGTTGAAATTTTTAAAAATTATTTCAGTATTGTAATCACTGATATAAAAACCTTCTGTTTTCAAAACCAAGATTAATATGTATACGATACGTTAGACGTTTCCCACAACCTATAACACAATTTTTTTTCAAGCATATACATTAGAGTGGGTCGGTCTCTATGGACAAAAAAAAAGTTGTGTCAGTCACCCCCTAGGATTAAAGATATGTTAATAACATTTCCAAAAATATAAAAAATATTTTTTTGCCACGCCTAGAAATACCGCCCTTTTTGTTTTTTATATATAACGTCGCCATTTTAAGTCCGATCGTAACATATGATATATCAATATTTATGGCTTGACTGTAGCTATATTTCACTCTTAGAAAATTTTTTAATTCGACGTCATATTCTATGCGTGACTTCTGATATCTCGGATCCTTCCCCAAAATCGAAAATTGTGGCTATACTGGAATAAAGTACATTGAATTATATGAACTATTAGCTTTTAAAATGCTCACTTTTATGCATAAACACCTATTTTATAGATATTTAAAAATGTTCAAGTATTTATCAAGCGTTCCCATAACAAACAATTAATTTGCCAGGAAAAACAGTCGAAATCTTTTTAAATTAACTATATATAACAGTAATCCGTTTTATTTTTATACCCTCCACCACCATCAGTGGTGATAGAGGGTATATATAACTTTGTCATTCCGTGTGTAACACCAAGAAATATTCATCTGAGACCCAACAAAGTATATATATTCTGGGTCCTTATCAAATTCTGAGTCGATTTAGCTATGTCCGTCTGTCCGTCTGTCTGTGTAAAACACGCTCACGATAAAACGAAGCAATAGAGCTTAACCAAATTCACCCAAAATGTTCTTCATTTTCCTAAGTTGTTTGGTATTGCAAATGTGTTATGAAAAGTTATGAATCAAAATTTAAAACAACCTCGGAAAAAAAAAGCATTTTTTACACATTCTGATGTAGTTTTCTCGAAAACTATGCACGATAATTCCATGGAAATCACCATACATTCGTTTCTGCACAAGATCTTGATCCCTGCTGAAAATTGCCAGAATCGGTCCACAATTTCATATACCTCCCATACAAAAGTACATATTCCCGGAAAATGGGTTTTTTGTTAATAACTTCCGCCACAATGTCGATATCTTCACAAAATTTTACAAATTAAAATCTTATGCCAGTAGAATTCTTTCAGAGGAAAAATTTTATGAATCGGTCCATAATTGGACATAGCTCCCATACAAGGTCCCCTCCCGAAAATCACTTAAACGCGCATAACTCATTCCTAAATTAAGATATCTATATAAAATTTGGTATAAGTGTTGCCCATATACATAGAAATATTACTGTGAAATTTTTTTCCGATCGGTCCATAATTGGTCATAGCTCCCATACAAGGTCCCCTCCCGAAAATCATTTAAACGCGCTTAACTCATAACTAAATTAAGATATCCATATAAAATTTGGCACAAGTATTACTCATATGCACAGAAATATTGTTGTGAAATTTTTTTCCGATCGGTCCATAATTGATCATAGCTCCCATACAAGGTCCCCTCCCGAAAATCACTTAAACGCGCATAACTCATTTCTAAATTAAGATATCCAAATAAAGTTTGGTGTAAGTATTGCCCATATGCATAGAAATATTACTGTGAAATTTTTTTCCGATCGGCCCATAATTGGTCATAGCTCCCATACAAGGTCCCCTCCCGAAAATCACTTAAACGCGCATAACTCAGTACTAAATTAAGATATCCATATAAAATTTGGTATAAGTATTGCCCATATGCATAGAAATATTACTGTGAAATTTTTTTCCGATCGGCCCATAATTGGTCATAGCTCCCATACAAGGTCCCCTCCCGAAAATCACTTAAACGCGCTTAACTCATAACTAAATTAAGATATCCATATAAAATTTGGTATAAGTATTGCCCATATGCACAGAAATATTACTGTGAAATTTTTTTCCGATCGGTCCATAATTGGTCATAGCTCCCATACAAGGTCCCCTCCCGAAAATCACTTAAACGCGCATAACTCATTACTAAATTAAGATATCAATATAAAATTTGGCACAAGTATTACTCATATGCACAGAAATATTACTGTGAAAATTTTTTTCGATCGGTCCATAATTGGTCATAGCTCCCATACAAGGTCCCCTCCCGAAAATCACTTAAGCGCGCATAACTCATTACGTAATTAAGATACCCATATGGTACAAATATTACTCATATGCACAGAAATATTACAGATAATTTTTTTTCCGATCGGTCCATAACTGGTCATAGCTCCCATACAATTTCCCCTCCCGAAAATCACTTAAACGCACATAACTCTTTACTAAATTAAGATATCCATATAAAGTTTGGCAAAAATATTGCTCATATACAGAGAAATATTACTGTGAAATTGTTTTCCTATCGATCCATAATTGATCATAGCTCCCATACAAGGTCCCTTTCAGAAAAACACTTAAAGGCACATAACTCATTACCAAATAATGATATAAATAAATACTATTTTTGTTCATAAATACTATTTTGCAATGCAAAAAGCACTTAATGCTATTTCAAAAATTTTTCACGTTCGGTCTATATTTGGTCATATCTCTCATACTAGGTCCTGCCCCTAAAAGCGCTTTAACCGTATTTAACTATTTGCATTATCAATTTGTGTAGAACAAAATTATATATATGTATGTATTTTTAAAATCCTTAAATCTTTCACACACATGCATACATGCAAATACGAGATATCGCTAAAGCATATCTTAGGGCGCTATAAAAATTTAAATGAAAGTGTCGTTTCTAATGTTCAATAAATCTTGGAATTGTAGTAGATTTAAGCTCTTTAAATCTTGGGATTTTTCTATTTAAGACATGAGAAAACTTATTTCTACAAATAATTTATTAATTAGAAATGTATTAATACAAAAGTTGCTGGTGGAGGGTATTTAAGATTCGGCTCAGCCGAATATAGCACTCTAACTTGTTTCAGTTACAAACCATTTCAGATCCTACTTCCTTTCAAAATAGCAGAAAGTTAACTATGTATGTACTATATATCAATACAGCAATATAGTGGTTTTGCTATGTCCGTCCGGCTGTCCATCCATTTAAATCTTGTAATCAAACTACAAGTCGCAATTTTCCAGGCTTGTCGTTATTTCCCTCTTAAACATTTCCATTATGATGAAATTCTGCATATCTAACTCCTATATGAACATAAATCCATCCACCAAATTTTGATAGGATCGGTCTATAATTGATCCTAGCTCCCATATATAGGCTCTTTTTCATCAATAAATTGCTTAAAAAGTAATGGACAAATTTCAATATAAATGCTTTATTAAAAAATAAATCATGTTTTAGATATACTCATAACTGGTATCATATGGTCGGCCATTCCCGACTAATATTTTTTTATTAGTTTTTATTTCAAGAACTTCTTTAAAAATATATAACTATTTAAGAAAAGTTAATCTATCATTAAACTTATTACATTTTATAAAAATTAGTATAAACATTTTTGAAAATTGTTTAAAAAAGAAGCAAGAGACATGCAAGTAATTGTATGGTAAAAACAAGAAATATTTTTATAAAATAAAATGTTTAGTTTTTATGTACCTACGTGATTTTGTTATTAATTAATAAAATTAAATGCCAAATAAAATTATATTCCTTGTGTTAAGATAAGGGCAGAATGAAATTTGTGTATTGTAAATTAATTTGAAAAAGTAGTTTTCGACCATATCCCTAGCAAATTAATTGTTTGTAGTTAGAACTATACAGGTATTTTTAAATACCTGTAAAATAGGTGTTTATGCATAAAAGTGAGCATTTTAAAAGCTAATAGTTCAAATAATTCAATGTACTTTATTCCAGTATAGCCACAATTTTCGATTTTGGGGAAGGATCCGAGATATCAGAAGTCGCGCATAGAATATGACGTCGAATTAAAAAATTTTCTAAGAGTGAAATATAGCTACAGTCAAGCCATAAATATTGATATATCATATGTTACGATCGGACTTAAAATGGCGACGTTATATATAAAAAACAAAAAGGGCGGTATTTCTAGGCGTGGCAAAAAAATATTTTTTATATTTTTGGAAATGTTATTAACATATCTTTAATCGTAGGGGGTGACTGACTCAACTTTTTTTTTCGACCCACCCTAATATACATACACATATTTATTCGCCGAAGAGAAGAATTTCTTTGTGTTCGGACTAATATTGCATTTGAAGATTTTTTAATTGCTTTTAAAATCTCAAGTGTATATAAAATTTTGAGGTAGCACCAATACCCTTCGCTTTCAAAACTATGAAAATTATTTGATGAATATGTAAGTTCCATGAATGTGTCAGAAGGTATACCCACTGTACAGACGGATATAGCTATATCGCCTCCGAAACTTAAGTCAATCCACTTTAAGATTAGTATACGACTATTATTTTTTTGTACATACATTAACATAATCTCAGAATACCCTTCCCAATATAGTCGTGTAGGGTACTAAAACTGATTTTCAGAAAGAAACTTTATGTGGGGCTAGGTTGTATTTATATTCATTTAAGAGTTAGTTAGTTAGTTTGTTAGTTAGTTAGATAGTTAGTTAGTTAGTTAGTTAGTTAGTTAGTTAGTTAGTTAGTTAGTTAGTTAGTTAGTTAGTTAGTTAGTTAGTTAGTTAGTTAGTTAGTTAGTTAGTTAGTTAGTTAGTTAGTTAGTTAGTTAATTAGTTAGTTAGTCAGTTAGTTAGTTAGTTAGTTAGTTAGTTAGTTAGTTAGTTAGTTAGTTAGTTAGTTAGTTAGTTAGTTAGTTAGTTAGTTAGTTAGTTAGTTAGTTAGTTAGTTAGTTAGTTAGTTAGTTAGTTAGTTAGTTAGTTAGTTAGTTAGTTAGTTAGTTAGTTAGTTAGTTAGTTAGTTAGTTAGTTAGTTAGTTAGTTAGTTAGTTAGTTAGTTAGTTAGTTAGTTAGTTAGTTAGTTAGTTAGTTAGTTAGTTAGTTAGTTAGTTAGTTAGTTAGTTAGTTAGTTAGTTAGTTAGTTAGTTAGTTAGTAGTTAGTTAGTTAGTTAGTTAGTTAGTTAGTTAGTTAGTTAGTTAGTTAGTTAGTTAGTTAGTTAGTTAGTTAGTTAGTTAGTTAGTTAGTTAGTTAGTAGTTAGTTAGTTAGTTAGTTAGTTAGTTAGTTAGTTAGTTAGTTAGTTAGTTAGTTAGTTAGTTAGTTAGTTAGTTAGTTAGTTAGTTAGTTAGTTAGTTAGTTAGTTAGTTAGTTAGTTAGTTAGTTAGTTAGTTAGTTAGTTAGTTAGTTAGTTAGTTAGTTAGTTAGTTAGTTAGTTAGTTAGTTAGTTAGTTAGTTAGTTAGTTAGTTAGTTAGTTAGTTAGTAGTTTAAATGAGGATGTGCTTACATCAAATCCGAAAAAATACACCTAGGCCTCTATCGGGCTAGTTGTGCGTTGCGTAAAATAATTGTAAAACTAGTACTTATGAGAGATTTACAAACATTCAACCAATTTTCTAAAAAAGGCTTCGTATTGGGGCTTGAGACCGTTTTATTATTAAAATAGTATTTATTACAGTCCAATACGGTCTTAGACTTTATCTTATCAGCTTATATCGCCCTAATTGCTTTCTGTCTGTCGAAAACACCGCCCGACACTCAAAATTAGACACGAACCTGATAATATATCTCTGAAACTAGGTTTTTTATTGAAAAAAACTGCATTTTAGTTTGTCATTCCGTTATCCTATGTCCTTTCCAAAGTTATAGAAATGCATTCTGGTTGACTGGAGGCATCACGGCTCTGAATGGGAAAAATATTATTAAGAATTAATAATTGGAATATGCAGATAAGCAATTATCGTTCCAATAAGATATAAATAATGCACAAAAATCGTTTAAAAATTGTAGTTGAAGTTATTACAACTTCCTCCGATCATTTAGTGTCACAAAACACTTATATGAAAAATATTTCAAAAAATGTAACACATTTTGGGAAATATTCTTACTTGTTAACATTAAATTAGTTTATCATAATTTTTAACGCAATGAACGACTTTTTGTTTATGTCTTATGTCTTTTGTATTTATATGGGGCATCTAAGCGTATGAGTAATAATGAAGTCAGATAAGTTTTTTATGAATTCTATGTGAAGTATTGGCTAAAATTAAAAGTAAACGCTATATTTTGTCTAGTTTTTGTATTTCTAAATTGTAATAATTTTAAATGGCATCTTACATCTTAATTTAAAATACAATTTTATATCAAAATTTTTTTACTTGTAAAATGCTTAAATAATTTTAAATTCAATTTCAATTACAACACAACAAGCATTTAAATTTAAATGTTTTGTGGTATTATTGGAATTTTTATTTCATAAAGAATCCATAACATATTACTTACATAAATCATAAAACCATAAATCAAAAAGTCTTGTAATAAATACAATTTTGTGTTAATTAAATATTAAACAGAAAAGAACTACATTTAAATAAATTGCTTCGACACATTGTTTTTTCAACCTACTCAATTGCTGTAACAATAACTCTTAAGTTTTAAAAGATTTATGGTTTAAAAACTAACTAAAATACTTCAGTTTATAATAAAAATATTTATTTAATTTTTTATTAAAACTACAAGCATTTGTAGGAACGAGAGCTTTCTGTTATTATTAATATTTTTATATCCCTAAGAGTTATATTTTTATGATAAAGTATAAAATTTATAAATTATATTATTTTGTTGTTGATTTTGTTGTACTATAAAGTAAGATGTATGCATTACAAAAGAGATTATAAATCAAATAATTTTCATTTATCAAATGTTCAATATGCAGTAACAAAAACAATAATAATAGCAACATAACTCAAATTGCTTTTTATGTGTTCCCAGCAAAAAAAGTAATGACTTTAACAGCTTAAAATTTCGTTTTTCACTACTTCTTCATTAGCATTTTAACTCATTATTTTAAAACGGTGATAATATTGAAGCCAAGTACTTACCACTCTTGCTTACAAGTAACTACTTAAATAAATACCTACAAAGTTGGTTTGTCCTACGCCCAAAAAACTTACTCAGAATATGAACCTTGGCATCTTGTTCGTTAGTTCGCTGTCTTACTCACAACACCACTGCTTAGTGTTTTTATATGGCGTCAAATAATGGTTTTCCACTCAAAAAAAAAAAAATATATATATATTTTCTTTCTGTGTATGTAAAAAATACAAAGTGGCAAAAGTAATGCATGTAGTAGTCATTGAAAAGTAAATGGTTGTGTAAGAACAAGTCTTTACAGAGGTTTTGCTTGAATATGCAAGTAAAACGACAAAATTCATAATAATGTGCTTACATATCTGATTAAATGTAAGTCATTATAAGAGTATTTAAAGGTAATGTGGGCGGTATGTAGTAGTAGTAAGTATGTTGTTCTGAAAGCATAGGTTATTACGGAGTTTTTACTGGGCTCTCTATATCTAAAAAAATTATTCTGTAAATTTTTTTTAGTTAAGTCCATAATTGGTTATAGTTTTCATATACATAAGAACCAATTTTATTAAAGGGAACGAAAAAAAATTTTCTGCCCATGAACATGAATCGAACCCACGAATTCTAATCAGAATAAAATGTATCTAATTGATACAAAACTAAAATTTTGTATAAATTCCGGGCTTTTATGAGAATGTTTGCTTAAGTCTTGATTGATCAGATAATATTACTAGAATTTTAAAAGATCCGATAATTGTGAATAAAATTTATTTTATTCTTATTCAATATAGTTTATATTGATTTTGAAATCGTCCATCCGATTTGTAATATTTTGTATACACTCCACCACTGTCAGTGGTAATAGAGGCTATATATTAGTTTGTCATTCCGTGTGTAATACCAAGAAATATTCATGTGGGTCCTTGTAAAATTCTAAATCGATTTAGCTATTTCCGCTTGTCTATCTGTCTGTCTGTCTAAAACATGCTCACGTTAAAACTAAGAAAATGAAATCAACCATATTTACCAGAAATAGTTGTTATTATCCTAAGCAGTTTAGTATTGAAAAACAGCAAAATCGTTTCACGATGTAAAAAGTTATGAGTAAAAATTTCAGATTACCTCGAAAAAAGTACGTTTTTCCCATTTTTTAAGTTTTCTCAGAAATTACCAAAGATATTTTGATGAATTTTGTCACACATTTCTTTTCCCAGGTATCGAGTATATTCAAATTCATAACAATTGATCCAATATTTCCAATAGTTCCCATACAAGGGTATATATTCTCTGAAATTAGTTTATCATTAATAACTCCCTCTAATATCGGTAACAACACATAATTTTGTACATGAAATATAATATACTACTACCAATGTAGATCTCAGTCGGTCCACAATTGTTTATTGCTCCCATATAAGGTCCGCTTCCGAAAATCAGCTAAACGCACATATTTCATTGATAAAATTCAACACAAATATGTTTTGTAAAAAAATATGAATCCCTCTAACAAATTTTTTTTCGGATAGGGCCGTAATTGGTCGTAGCTCCCATATAAGGTCCACTTCCCATATAAGGTTGATAAATAAAGCTGTCTTGATAAAATTCGACACACATATATTTTGTCTAAATATGAATCACTCTATGAATTTTTTTTCCGGATAGGGCCGTAATTGGTCTAGCTCCCATATAAGGTCCACTTCCGAAAATCCCTTAAACGCATATATTTCGTTGAATTCAAAATATATAGGGATAAAATTCGACTTGAATATGTTTTGTGTACATATAAATCATTCTATCACTTTTTTCTCGGATCGGTCCCCTTCCGAAAATCACTTAAACACACATAATTTATTACATAACTAAGATATCCATACAAGATTTGGCGCAAATGTTGCCTTTATATACAGAAATTTTACTGTAATTTTTTTCACGATATGTCCGCAATTGGTCATAGAGGTATCAGAAAAACACTTAAACGCATATAACTCATTATCAAATATTAATAACCATACAAAGTTTGGCACAAATATTACTTTTATATATAGAAAACTCGGTTCCATCGCTGGTCTTGAAAATATGGAAGAAAACTTTAGATTTTTTTAGTTTCTTACCCAATCACAAAGCCAAAGAAAAGCTTCACTTCATGGTGGAATTTGGAGCTATCTAAGCTACGTAAAGAAACACGTAGGGCCTTCAACACATGCTACAATAATTAATCGTGGCAGCCATACCGCGACAAATAAAAATAATATAAGAAAGCTATAACAGTCGCAAAAAGAACCTTATGGCGAAGTTTTTGCGAATCTATAGACAACACAGATCACTCTTCTAGACTTTGCAAAATTCTTGCTAAAGGACAATCTAATCCAACCTACATTAAAAGGAAGGACGACACTTGGTTAGAATCGTCGGAAGAATCTCTTGACATCATACTGGATACTCATTTCCCCGGCTGCAAATATGCTGTCAAGGAAATCGTTATTGAAAGTAGGACTCTATCGGGAATCAACAATAATGTCATCTCCTACGATAAAATTTCGTGGGCGATTGATAGTTTTTCCCCATTCAAATCACCAGGGCCAGATGGTATTTCGCCAATGATGTTACAAAGTGCAAAAGAATATATCATCCCCTGGCTTCATAGAATATATATGCTCAGCCTCTCTCAACCACATCCCGGTAAATTGGAGAAAAGTTAAGGTCTTTTTTAATCCCAAAGCAGGCAAAGGAGTCAGGAGAATGCGAAAGATTTTCGTCCAATTAGTCTTTCATCTTTTCAGCTTAAAACGTTGGAAATACTCATTGACTCACATATTAGGCAAAGGCTAGATAGCTCATTGCGGCTTGCCTACCTTAAATGACGATCTACAGAGACAGCTCTACATGAGGTTGTCGAAGTTATAGAAAAATTCCTCAAATTTAAACAATACACTATGGGAACCTTCTTAGACATAGAAGGTGCCTTCAATAACCTAAATACTTCTGCAATTCAACAAGCTCTTGCTAATCTAGATGTTGAAGAGTATATCAGCAACTGGTTAGTAGCTATGTTGAAATCCAGAATAGTTACTGCAAGTCTTGGTAACAGCGTTAAGTCCAAGCTGGTGGAACGAGGCACATCACACGGCGGCGTAATCTCTCCTCTACTTTGGCTCATCGTCGTTAACTCGATTGTCATTGAACTGGACAATAGAGGGATAAAAGTTGTTGCTTACGCGGATATTGGTCACAACATCGTCTAGACGTGATTAGTGATATCTTGTCTAATGCTTTGATGCTACTCGATAATTGGGCCACAGACAGCCTGGGAGTAAACCCAAGCAAGACGGAATTGGTACTATTCACGACAAAGACCAAGATTCCAAAATACTCTTATCGAACAATGCCAAATAACTAGGAATTATTCTAGACTCCAAACTATCATGGAAACTCAACATCCAACACAGAGTCATGAAGGCAACGGTTGCCTACTATACCTGTCGTAAGATGTTTGGAATGAAATGAAATAGTTAAATGGATGTACACAGCTATAGTACGTCCTATTCTTATATGGATCTCTTGTATGGTGGACTATAGAAAGTTCAATGAACACTGTTGCAGTTGCAAAGACATAAACAAGAAGGAACGGTCTTCCATCTTCTCTGCGAATATCTTGCTCTATCCGTGAAAAGAAACCGTTTTCTTCGCAGTTACTTCATATCTAACCATGGTGAGATATCTGGAAATAAGCTTAAAGATATCCTAAGATTTCTTACTGCTACAGGCTGGATCTAAAACTATAAAATACTACATCTAACGAGTGGAGTGATCCGGTCAAAACGGAGCCTATTCGACTCTACTTAACTGTTCGCGCGTAGAGAACTACCACGTTAACCAACCAACCATACAGAAAACTCATACTGAAAATTTTTTACCATCAGTTCATTATTGGTCGTAGCTCTTATACAAGGTCCCCTTCCGAAAATCATATAAACGCATATTACGTATTTTTTCTATTAAAAAACATGAGAAATCTTATTTCCAAAAATATTTGATCAATTAAAAACTATTAATATAAAAGCAGCTGGTGGAGGGTATTTAAGATTCTGCTCAGCCGTATATTGCACTCTAACTTGTTTATAATTTGTATTTATCAATGCTTGTTAACAAAATTTTGAAACTACTTAAGTTGTCACTAATACATATGTAACTCTATTAATATTCCTAATTCCATATTTATAAATAATTCAAGGTATTAACGGTTTTTAAAGAACTTTTGTATGAAAAAACTGTTTAATAAACCATAAATAAACTATTTACAACTTTATATTAAAAGTTCACACATTGTTCCTACATATTGTACACACCATGACGATAAAATATAAAATTCATTTGTTATTAATCAAATTTCTTGGGAAACACATGCTTTGACCGTTTTAAAATTACTACTTTATTCTTAAATTTCCCCTGAAAATAAAAAATCATGTAATTTTACAATCTATCAATATTTTTTGTTTCATATATACATACGTATAAATATACACCGACTTGCAAGCACAATGCTGTACAAAGCAAATATTTTCAACAAACTGAAATTTATTATACCCTCCACCACCATCAGTGGTGATAAAGGGTATATGTAACTTTGTCATTCCCTGTGTAACACCAAGAAATATTCATCTGAGACCCAACAAAGTATATATATTCTGGGTCCTTATCAAATTCTGAGTCGATTTAGCTATGTCCGTCTGTCTGTGTAAAACACGCTCACGATAAAACGAAGCAATAGAGTTTAACCAAATTCACCCAAAATTTTCTTCATTTTCCTAAGTTGTTTGGTATTGAAAATGGGCAAAATCGGTTCACACCGGTAAAAGTTATGAATCAAAATTTAAAACAACCTCGAAAAAAATATGCATTTTTAATACATTCTCATGTAATTTTCTCAAAAACTATGCAAGATAATTCCATAAAATCACTATACATTTGTTTCTACACAAGAGCTTGATCCCTGCTGAAACTCTCCAGAATCGGTCCACAATTTCATATACCTCCCACACAAAAGTACATATTCCCGGAAAATGGGTTTTTTGTTAATAACTTCCGCCACAATGTCGATATTTCCACAAGACTTTACAAATTAAAATTTTACGTCAATAGAATTCATTCAGAGAAACAATTTTCTGGATCGGTCCATAATTGGACATAGTTCCCATACAAGGTACCCTCCCGAAAATCACTTAAACGCGCATAACTCATTGCTAAATTAAGATATCCATATAAAATTTGGTATAAGTATTGCTCATATGCATAGAAATATTACTGTGAAAGTTTTTTCCGATCGGTCCATAACTGGTCATAGTTCCCATACAAGGCCCCTCCCGAAAATCACATAAACGCACATAACTCATTACTAAATTAAGATATCCATATAGAGTTTGGCAGAAGTATTGCTCATATACAGAGAAATATTACTGTGAAATTGTTTTCCTATCGGGCCATAATTGATCATAGCTGCTATACAATTTCCTTTTCAGAAAAACACTTAAAGGCACATAACTCATTACCAAATAGTTATTTAATAAATACTATTTTTGTACATAAATACTATTTTTGTACACATAAATGTTATTTCAAAATTTTTTCACAATTGGTCCATCCTTGGTCATAGCTCCCATACAATGTTACCTCCATTACACTGTAAAATTGTTTTACGATCGGTCCATATTTGGTCATAGCTCACATACTAGGTCCCCTCCAGACAATCACTTAGATACAGAATTTTGAAATTTTGTCTTTATATACACAATTGGTCATAGCTCCCATAGAAGGTCCTTTTACGAAAATCTCTTAAACGCACATTACTCATTGCCAAATAAAGCTATTGATACAAAATTTGGCTCAAATATTAGTTTTGTATACAAAAATTATATTTCAAGATTTTTTCACGATCGTTTCATAACATCGGTCCCATACAAGGTTCCCTTCAGAAAATCAAATAAACATACATTACTTATTACTAAATTACGATATAGATACAAAATTCGACTGAAATATAGCTTTTATGTACAGAAATTTTGCTTAAAGAATTTTTTACGATCGGTCTATATTTGGTCATATCTCCCATACTAGGTCCTGCCCCTAAAAGCGCTTTAACCGTGTTTAACTAGTTGCATAATCATTTTGTGTAGAACAAAATTATATATATGTATTTTGAAAATCCTTAAATCTTTCACATACATGCATACATGCAAATTACTAAATATTGCTAAGCGCTATAAAAATATAAAAGAAAATGGCGTTTGTAATGTTCAATAAATCTTGGAATTGTAGTAGATTTAAGTTGTTTAATCTTGGGATTTTTCAATTTAAGACATGAGAAAACTTATTTCTTCAAATATTTGATCAATTAGAGAAATATTAATATAAAAATAGCTGGTGGAAGGTATTTAAGATTCGGCTTAGCCGAATATAGATTTCTAACTTGTTCTTCTTTATATATTCTTATGAGGATTATATTGTCATTCCGTTATATCTTTTTGTATATCAATCCATGTCTGTCTGTCTGTTGAAAACACGATATGATCCGAACGGAAAGATAAAGAAGGTTGAAATTATCCACAAATATTCTCCATATGTAAGCTTTGGTATATAAGATTTGGCTTTAAAGTTAAGTTTTTGGGATAATACAATCCCCAATATTTGTTTTACAAATTCAACGTATTCAACAAATACAGGGAGAATAAATTCCCCACTTTAAACGAAACCAAAAACAACCTACATATAAAAAACACTTTAATCAGATTTTAATGTTAACGAATATAATATAATGCATACTAATGCAAACTATATCTGATGTAATCGTTTTAAACTTGTTTAAATATATTTTTAATTATTTCTTTTTTGTAACTTTTAAATTCATATGTATGTAGTTGTTTTTCTCAATTTCCTCATGCATATAGTTCTGGATATACGCGTGTAGTTACTAGAATAAAGAAAACCACGAAAAACTTTTAATTATATTTTAAATTACTTGAAAATGTTGAAGAGTGTAATGTGCGAATGTGTTAGGAAATGTACAAAATGTTTAAACAACAATAAATAGGATGTAGGGATATGAGTTTGTGGAATTGTGTGTGAAAAAGTTTAGTTTTTTAACAACTTAGTACTATGCGACGAGTGTACCTGAGAAAATGTACAGAAGCTTTGGTATGTACATATATGTATGTTAATATATTAGGGTGATTCTCAAATTCAATTCAATATTAATAAAGCATATGAATAAAGTCTCTTCGACTAAACTAGACTAATTGTGTGTAATCAACTATCACTAAACATCTAAGCAGGAGTAAAGACCGATCACTTTGCAATTTCGTAGAGATTTCCGCATTTGTTTCGGTGAAATCACGATCGCTTCATATTAACATACAAACGTATTTAAAATTTTCATTAAAAAGCAAATATATAACGCTTTTTAAAATTCCTCACATTTGCTCTATCGATGCTAATAGGAAACTAATTTGTTTGGGGCGTATGAGGAATATTTCGACAGGCTTCGTGCTTTGGTCAAAAGAAAAATATGTTCAAATTTCATCAGGTAGGTAGGTAGGTTGATAGGAGGATGTATACTACATCAAATCCGAAGAAATACACCTAGGCCACTATCGGGCCTGTTGTGCGCTCCTTATCATGAAAAAAATCCAAAGGGAATTGAATGAATTATTTTTCAGTGTTCATAAACTCAGTTTCCTGAACGTAATTCCTAAGAATCTTCCAATCAGTGTTAGTCAGGAATGTTATTTCTGGAATAACATCACTTCCAAGATACTTGGATCTAACTTCGACGAATGCCTGGCAGTCGCAAAGAAAGTGCTTCAGAGTTTCACTGTCCTCTCCATATGCCGTATATTCGTCTGACTCCGCACGTCCAATCTTGCATAGATGTGCTCGTAATCCTGCGTGTCCACTCAGAATTCTTACCATCATACTAACTTCAGACTTGCTCATTTAGAGGAGATTTTTCGTCTTGCTCTCATCAGGGTCACCCCATAGGATCTTCGTGGTTCTACCCACTGTTTCATTATTCCAAGAGGCCTTATGGGATTCTCTCACCCATATTTTTAGTTCAACTTTTGTTGCGTCGAATGGTTTCGCGTTTGTCAGATTAACTGCCTCGAGCTTCCTACCCTTTAAAGCTATTACATTTTCCCTTTCGTTACTGACTAGATTAGATTAGAGGTCTTAGATTTAGCTCTATCGCCTGATATCGTCCTAATTGACTTCTGGCTATTGGTAAATATATTAAACGTTGTGGGCGCCATATTTATTCTAATCCAATTTACGCATTCCGTTATTGCTCGTACTTCTGCCTGGAAACTTGTGTTATGATTTGGTAAACGGTGGTATATTTCTGTTTCTGGGTCTTCAATATAGAACCCCAGCCCCACTTTGTCCCCCAATTTAGAGCCATCCGTGTAACAACGGATTCCTACTGGTATTTGCTCTAATGTTCCGCTTGACCAAGACATTCTATCTGGGATCAGCGTTTCAAAGTTGCCGATATATTCTGTGTCTGGTATACGATCAGGCACGTCCGATGATTGTGTATAGCCTTTCAATGTGTCCAGTATACATTGATGACGTGTCCTATAACCGTTTTTGGCCAGTTCGCTTAAAGTAAAGAGCCGTTCGGCTGTAAGCGCCGCCTCATATCTTAAATATGTTTCAATGGGTGGAATATCTAGCAACGTTCCCAGAGCTTTAGTTCAAGTGGTACACGTGGCACAACTTATACCCAAGCAGCATGCACGATGAACTCCCTGTAGTAGTTTGATATTGCACTTTTTGTCTAAAGCAGTCCACCAGATTATTGAAGCATAAGCTAGAATTGCTCTAATTACAATTTTATAAAGCCAATTTGTCATAGTAGGACCCCATTTCATGCCTATAGTTCTCCTACATATCGCCCAGCACCGATGTGCTTTGTTGATCCTATCCTCTATGTGGTGTCTCCATTTTAATTTCCGGTCGAGGATTACACCTAAGTACTTAACTTTGTCTGTTACTGTTATCATCTTGCCCAGGAAGCAAAGTTCAGTAGATATGTAGATATGTAGAAATTTTTGTCTTTCTTGTGAAAAGACAGATTTCCGTTTGTTAACATTGAGGCCTCTCGGTTGAGCACAGCTCAAGGCCGTATTCAGAGCCTCCTCAGTTCTTCTACACAAGTAATTTCCTTTCCCCTTTAAAAGTATTACGATATCGTCTGCATAGTAGACAGGTCTAAGTCCTTTCTCGGTTAGGGCTATTAATCGTGGTAACCCAGAGTAAAGGTGACAAAATGTCACCCTGTGGTATACCGCGAAATACCTTATTCCTGATAGTTATATCGTACATCTCGCAGCTTATCCATCTGTTCCTTAGCATGTGGTTGATCCAGTTACGGAGCACCCGGTGAACATAAATCTGATCTAGGGATTGGATAATGGTATCAGTGTACACGTTATTGAAGGCGCCTTCGATGTCAATGCATACCGCCAGTGTATATAGTTTGCTATCAAAGGATGCACCTATGTAGTGGACAAATTTGTCCCTTTACATAAGCATTCTGCTTAAATTTCAGGTCTTTGTCGGGTATACTGCTTTTAACCATGCTATCGACTATCCGTTCCAAAGTTTTAAGTAGGAAGGACGTAAGACTTATCGGTCGATAAGACTTAGGTGTCGAATAGCTAGGTTTCCCTGGTTTAGGTATAAATATTACCCTTGCATCCTGCCATTTAATGGGGGTATATGTGAATTTCAAGCATGCAGTGAATATCTGAGACAGATGTACGGAAACCAGTTTCGCCTTCATCTGTAAGAGTGCCGGGAAAATGCCATCCGGCCCTGCAGCTTTATGGGGAGCGAAGCTCTTGATTGCCCATTTAACTATATCAGATGTAATTATAATTTCCGTGTTAGCCTCCCCTTCCTCTGTGAACAGGTAGACAGCGTAAATGAGGTATCGCAGATTAACAAGTAAGAAATTATAGTCGGGCGTGGCCGACCATATGATACCCTACACCAGTTATGAATAGTAAATATGATTTATTTTTTATAATAAAGCATTTATCTTCAATATTCCCTTGTTCCGATACATTTAAGCAATTTATGGATGAAAAACTAATTTTCTGAAAGAGGCTTTATATGGGGGCTAGGGGCAAATATGGACCAAGCCCGATAAAATTTTGTGAATATATTTATATTGACATAATATTTTATTGTGCTGAATTTCATCGCGATATATGTGTTTATAAGCTAATTTGGGACATTCAAGTAATTTTCTGTATGGGAGCTAGGGTCAAATGTGGCCCGATCTTTATGAAATTTGGCAGGGTCATCAAGACTTCTATAAGACTTAATTGTGCCGTATTTTTCGATATATCTGTATATTTAAGATAATTATGAGCTCAGAAGCCCTTTTCGGGGGTTCTGTTGTATGGGGGCTAGGTGAAATAATGGACCGATTTTAACCATTTTCAATAGGCTTCGTCCTTAGGTCAAATAAAACGTGCGTGCCAAATTTCATCCAATTATCTTGAAAATTGCGACCTGTACCTTGCGCACAAGGACAGCCAGCCAGCCAGCCAGCCAGACGGACGGACATAGCTTAATCGACTCAGAAAACGATTCTAAGCCGATTGGTATACTTTAAGGACGAATATTTTTATATGTTACAAACATCAGCACAAATCCAATATACCCTCCCCACTAAAGTTGTGTAGGGTATAAAAAGTCCTATCCAAAACTCATGTCCAACCGGAATCTATAGTCGATGATAGGGGCAGGAGGCTGGAGGATATGGAGAAGACAATGAATCTCCTAATGGACTCTCATTTCCCACACGGTATATCGAATAACATAGATGAACCGATATTGGAGGAAGGGGAGGTTAAATTTCATCAAATTATCTTGAAAATAGCGAGCTGTAGCGTGCGCGCGAGCTTTACATGAACGAACAGACAGACAGACAGACAGACAGAAGGACGGACAGATGGACAGACAGACATAGCTAATCGAAGTGATTCAGGTATACTTCAAGGTGGGTATAGAACAAATACTTTTGGGTGTTACAAACATCAGCACAAACGCATAAAACTCTCTCCCATTGTAGTGGTGTAGGTTAAATATATATATATATATATATATATATATATATATATATATATATATATATATATATATACTAGAGTTCGCCCAGCGGTCGAAATTCGACCAGAACTTATGCTGGAAAAAATGCATAAATATGCTAAAATAAAACCCTTTTTTTATAGTTCAAATCTGCGGTAAAAAATTTACTTTATTGATATTATCAAAGTGTATAATTTGCTATTATTAATGTTTTCTTTTAGAAAATGTGATGGGTTTTTGGTAAAAGTCCCATCAGAAGTTTAAAACCTCAATTGCCAAAATTAGTTATAAAACTTGTTTTACAAAAGTATTTCAACTATTTTAAAAATAATAAATAACGAACATTTCTTCTATCGACTTATTATCCCCTACATATTTACGCTACGTTCACAATGCTGGAGTACTCTACTGTACACACCATTAAAGATATGTTAGCTGTTCAAAATACAGAGTGGAAATGTTCTAAATAATTTGTCAAAACAATAAAAATATTTAAAATAAATAATGTCTTATCTAATTATAAATAAATTTTATTTGGATGTAATTAGTAGTCCTTCCATCAAGTATATGCTGTATAAATTCTCCCTTATAACATTCGACAAAGACTTCAGCAGACCTACATTTATTAAATAAACGATAAATTGCTAAGTACGGTTAAACACTCTTTATCCCAAAAGACATGATTTATATTTAGCAGTTTCATCTAGCAGTTTTATCTATTTTTATATAGCATATAACCATCACCTATTCAACTTACAGTTTTCACTTTACACTACTATTTCCTAATTGGTTAGAATAACCCAAAAAAGGAGAATATCAGCAAATCCTCGCTGTGCTAAACCTGCATATAAGCGATATACCTATCCATTTATTGCGGTGTATCATGTACCGGCATGACGAACTAAACTTTACTTATATTTTATACAGGCTTTTTTATTACTTACTGACATTGAATCAATTCGTTAATCCATCATTTAAATCTTCCAAATCAATCAAAACTAATAATTATGTATCGCAATTCAGTATTTTATTTCACCGATTTTTTTCGTTGAACATAATCGAAAAGCATCGGCAGTGTAACGACCAATAAAAAGTTCACGTTAATAATTTTATAATTTAAAAATATTTCAATACATAACTTTTGACATTCTTATAGTTTTCCGATCTTTGTCTTTAAAATATTCTACAGTCGTTAAAAAGTTAGGGAATTGAAAATTCGTTAATGTAACCGATATTTGTCATTACTTTACGATATTACTGAATTCCGGTACTGATGTCCTACCAATATTTTTCCAGGTCAAACACCAATATCAGTACATTTTTTGGCATATCTTGAGGTGTCCCCAAGCATTATTTACACATGTTTTTATATTCCCAGTTCGTTGTTTCCTCAGGAAAGTCCTTCAATTTAATTATTTTGAAAAGTTTAAATAACGAAAAACCTTCAATCGAAAATTCTGAATATAAAACTGAAGTCCTACTTCTTATAAAAATATTCGATTTGGTAACAATCGTAACGATGTTATAACAAAATTGATCATTATCTCATTCACAATTTAGCACTTTACACAAAAATATAAAACAATAAAATCCTATTTTCGCATTGCCTGAGCCTGTTTACATACTTATTTGATTACAAAAATCTTATTAAAAACAACAAAATCAAAATATCATGCAAAATACAAAAAGAAAACAGCAACAGAGAAGTTAAACGTTTCTGCACTCTCCTCTCTTTTTTCAAAAATCCGTGTTGTTTACTTTTTTGTTTTGTTTCTTGCTTTGTTTGTTTTTAATTTCAAGAACACGTACGTGTGACTATTGTTTCTATGTATTAGTAACTACTTTAAACGTTTATAGCTCCTAAAATTCTGAACCGATCTCATTAATATATATATTGTGCACATCTGTGAACAAATACCTTTAAAATGATATATTTTTTGCCCAGATCAGATGTATACTGTAAGAGTAAAAGGGGTCACAAAAAATCGTCTTGCCTATTAATTATATATATATATATATATATATATATATATATATATATATATATATATATATATATATATATATATGCTTACCGCATACTTCGGGGACAGTGTTTCGATCTAGCGCATAGTTTGGGGACATTTGCATACTTTGGGGACTGTCCCCAAAATTTTATATGCCTTGCGCATAGTTTGGGGACATGTTACTTTGAGGACATTTTTTTCCAATTTTTTTTTTATTGCATATTTAGATTCCGCTATGTTAATTATACTATACTTAAGTATTTTTTTGTTAATGTATACGGCTTTAATGCCTTAATTTTTGATTTTAAAAATTTATTTTTGATTTTGGGGTTACCACTCTTTTATGGCAAATTAGGAATTTTCCGCCGTTGAAATATTACCACCTTGTCGCCCTGGACTTTCATATATTTTTGGCGCCATTTAGTTTTCGCCCCACGCCGTTTTCAAAAATGTCATAGTGGTGACTTTGGAGTTTGTATTATTTCGCGCCAATACAAAATGACACTTACCGACATTGTTGACACTTGATAGATTTTTTAATGCTATCAACAAGACAGTAATGAAATGGGAAAAAGAAAATTCTTTTAGATATGTAGTAGATCGATTGCCATAAATATACATTATTATTGACGCATAGGAAAATGTTTCAATTTGCGCATAGGGGCATTTTTATAGAAAAAGCCTAATTTAAAGGGCTAAAAAATTTAATTTTAAAAACATTTAAAAAAGCAATAAATTTTGCTCGCCATTCTACATTCCTAGCTTTTTCTGCAAAAGTCGACTTAAAACAACCTTTCGAATGTTACTAACAAAGCTTAAGTGATATTTTATGAATTTTTATCAAATTTGATTAATAAAAGTATGTCCTCAAACTATAAGTAAATCGAAAGTCCTCAAACAATGCAGTACATAGAAAAAATGCACCCAAACTATGCGTAATGTAAATAATTATATACTTTCAAATATATATATAAATAAGAAAATCCTTTAACTATCACTTGTTTAGCCCAAAACGTGTTAATGAAAATAATATAATATTATGTATAATTTGAGCACTGTAGTTTCCGAAAATTTCACACATTGTTAATCCTATATACATTTGATAAAAAAAAGTGTTAAACCAATTTTTTTTTAAACGATTGTCTGAGTAGTTTTTTATAAGAATCTATGAAATATCAAATGGACGATATATGGGTCCATGAATTCACATATCATTTGAAAAAGTAAACTTTTAACGACTATTGTCGATATCTTTCGAAATTTTTTAATTCTTTTGTAAAATTTTCAAATTTTTCGGATAGCCAATTTTATGTTCTTTTACGATTTTTTAGAAAAACTTTCGAATTTTTCCGACTTTCTAAATTTGTCCAAAAATCTTGATTTTATAAGTTTTTTTAGGAAAAAGTCGACTTTATGCGATTAAAAAATTTGACATTAAACCAATTTTTAACAATTGTTTTACCTCATGTCTATATTAGACAAATATTTATCACGGCACTTGACAAAACGTCGGCAGAAAAATTGTCAGTTTTTTGTTTATGTTAATACATAGGGGTAACAAAATGCTAATTTTATCACGACAACTCACAGATAATTTTATTGAAACCATGCTATATTTAATAAAAACAATTTAAATTAAATGCAAATTTTGTAAATAATCACTAATTTCACATAAACTTATGTTAAAAATCAATTTTAATTGCTCAAAATCAAAATTCTAAACATATTTTACAATAAAATGATGTTTGTTATCAAGACAACGTTGTCTAAACAATTGTTTAGACAACATGTCATAACGATGCTATAACGCTAATAAATGCTGTCTGTACGTGCTAATTTTGTATCATGATAAAAATTTTACGTTTAGCATAATAAATATTTGTCTAATATGTCGAAAAATATTTAAAAACATAGGACAAACATAAAAATACGCGATATAGGTCCACAACACCTTAAATGAAAAATTATATCTAAAAAGTTGTACAGTTTATGTCATATATTGTATGTACTTCGAGTATTTAACTAAAAATGTATACTTTTTAATACTAATCTAAAATTTTTCGATTTTTTATTTATTTTTAAATGTTTGACTTTTACGATAATTTGACTTTAATAAGCAATATTTTTCAATTTTATTTACCGAAAAAGTCGACTGATTAAAATAAATATACTATTTATCGTAATAATTTAACTTTTGCTTAGTTTAAAATATATTTTTTTTGCAAGAAACAATGAAGTCAGAAAAATTCCAATTTTGTCGAAATGACGTTTAAAAAATAATAAAAAATGTTTAAAATTATTTTAAAGTCAACTTTTTAGTAGTTTAAAATCGACTTTTACCATAAAATCCATATAAACTCAAGAAAGTAGACAAATTTAAAAAGTCGTAGAAATTAGTTTAAGTTCGAGTAAAATTTTAAAAATTTTCAAAAGTCTTCAAAGATCGACTTTTTAAGAAAAAAAATTAAGAAACCCGAACATTTTAGAAAAGAATCGTAAAAGAACATAAAATTGGCCCTCCGCCTCGAGAAAATTCGGACAAATTCGGTTTTTTATAATTATATAACTTATTTAAAATGTTCGAAATTCCAAAATTTTCGAAAGATTTTGAAAATAGTCGTTAAAATTCGACTTTATCAAATTATATGTGAATTCATATACCGATGACGTTTAAATTCATCATATAATTAAAATAACTCGAACTAGCCAAAAATTATGAAAAAAGAATAAAAAACTGTTAAAATTTTCTTTAAAGACAACTTTTAGAGATGTTTAAAGTCCACTTTCTCAAAAAAAAAAAAAAATTCAGAGGTTCTTTAAAGAATCTTCTTCCAACAATTATTTAGAAAATCAGATAAAAATTGCAAAAAGTCGACTTCTTAAGGTAGAAGTACACAACTCGCGTTGTACGCGGCAACGCGTTATAGGCTTCTGTCAAAAAAAGTTGAAATAGTGTGTTTTCATTTAACAAGTTACACACTGTAATTTGTAACGCGTCTGCCGCGAAAAGTACAGCAACTTTCAACGCGTCGGCAGCTGATCAGGGTTGTATTTTGTTTTGTGTAAAATAAGAATAAACTAAAATGAAATAAATTTCATCAGCAATGAAAGAAAAAATTTAAAAAATAAACAAAAACTTAAAATTTTGATTTTTAAAACAGTAATAGTTTTAAAAATAACATTAAAAGAAAGATCAAAATGACGCGTGGTGTGTAACTTGCAGCTTGTAAAGCGTGAAAAGTTTGAAAAGCGTAAAACGCGTTGCCGCCTCAACGCGTGTTGTGTACTTCCACCTTTATTAAGATATGTAATTGCAAAATTTGGCTTAACACTTTTTAAACAAATGTAGAATAATATACATGGTAAAAGTTATTTAAAGTCGACTTTTTTTGCAAAGCACAAGGAATCCAAAAAAATTGAATTTACTCGAAATGACGTCTAAATTCATCTTTTAAGGTAAAAGAACTCAAACTAGTCAAAAATTATTAAAAAAGAATAAGAAAGTGTTAAAATTTTTTTTAAAGTCAACTTTTTGAGTCGTTTAAAGTCGACTTTTTCCAAAAAAAAATCTATAAATTCAAGAATGTTGGACAAATTTATAAAAGGTTGTTAAAGTTCGAGTTAAATTGGAAAATAGATCGGAAGAAGTCTTCAAAGATCGACTTTTTAAGGAAACAAATTTAAAAAGTCGACTTTGTTAAATGATATGTGAATTCATGAGGCGATATATTATCCATTATCCATTTCAGATAATCTTATAACAATCTTCAAGAATTTTGGACAAATCCTTGAAAATTTTATAGTCGTTGAAAGTTGTCTATAAAAAAAAACTATATCAATTCAAGAATGTTGGACAAATTTTAAAAAGGTCATGTAAAAGCTAGGTTAAGTTTAAGTTAAATTGGAAAAAATCGAAAGAAGTTTTCAAAGATCGACTTTTTAAGGAAAAAAAATTAAAAAGTCGACTTTATCAAATGATATGTGAATTCATGAAGCAACATATTTTCCATTTTCAATTTCATTAACAATCGTATCCCGACAATTATTTACAAAATCAGTTAAAAATTGCACAAAGACGACTTCTTATTAAATGTAATTGCGACATTTAGCTTAGCACTTTTTTTAAGTATTTAAATGCAAAATAATATAACTTTTGCATGGTAAAAGTTGCTAAAAGTCGACTTTTTCTGAAAAAACAAAGAGGCCAGAAAAATTCGAATTTAGTCGAAATGATTTTAAATTCATATTTTTAATTTCAAGAATTCAAACTAGTCAAAAATGATGAAAAAAGAATAAGAAAGTGTTAAAAATTTGTTTAAAGTCAACTTTTTTAGTCGTTTAAAGTCGACTTTTTCCAGAAAATTGCTATATAAATTTTGGAAGCAGTCTTCAAAGATCGACTTTTTAGAATTTTTCACTTAAGGTTATGTACCATTTTCATGTTTGTCCTATGTTTTTAAAGATTTTCGACTTATATAGAAATTTCTATATCAAGATAATATAACATTTGCATGGTAAAAGTTGTTTAAAGTCGACTTTTTTTGAAAAAACAAGGAAGTCAGAAAAATTCGAATTTAGTCGAAATGATTTTAAATTCATATTTTTAGTTTAAAGAACTCAAACTAGTCGCAAATTATGAAAAAAGAATAAGAGAGTGTTAAAAAATTGTTTAAAGTCAACTTTTCGACTTTTTCCAAAAAAAAAAAAAAAAAAAAAAACTATATAAATTCTAGAATGTTGGACAAATTCATAAAGGGTCGTAAAAGTTATTTTAAGTTCAAGTTAGAAAAAAACATCGGAAGGAGTCTTCAAAGATCGACGTTTTAAGGAAACAAATTTAGAAAGACGACTTTATCAAATGATATGTGAATTCATGGAACAACATATTGTCCATTTTCAATTTCAGAGATTCTTTAAAAAATCTTCTCCCGACAATTAATCGGTTAAAAATTGCAGCAAGTCGATTTCTTATTAAATGTAATTGCAAAATTTGGCTTAACACTTTTTTTATCAAGTGTAGAATTTTTCACTTAAGGTTATGTACCATTTTCATGTTTGTCTTATGTTATTAAAGATTTTCGACTTTCAATATCAAGATAATATAACATTTGCATGGTAAAAGTTATTTAAAGTCGACTTTTTTTGCAAAAAACAAGGAATCCAAAATTAATTAATAAATTAATTTAGTCGAAATGACGTATTAATTCATCTTTTTAGGTAAAAGAACTCAAACTAGTCAAAAATTATTAAAAAATAATAAGAAAGTGTTAAAAATTTGTTTAAAGTCAACTTTTTGAGTTGTTTAAAGTCGACTTTTTCCAGAAAAAAACTATATAAATTCAAGAATGTTGGACAAATTTATAAAAGGTCGTAAAAGTTAGTTAAAGTAAGAGTTAAATTGGAAGAAAGGTCGGAAGAAGTCTTCAAAGATCGACTTTTTAGAATTTTTCACTTAAGGTTATGTACCATTTTCACGTTTGTCCTATGTTTTTAAAGATTTTCGAATTATATCGAAATTTTTATATCAAAATAATATAACTTTTGCATGGTAAAAGTTGTTTAAAGTACTTTTTTTTGAAAAAACAAGGAAGTCAGAAAAATTTTAATTTAGTCGTAATGGTTTTAAATTCATATTTTCTTTAAGTTTAAAGAAATAGAACTAGTCAAAAATTATGAAAAAAAATAATGAGAAAGTGTTAAAAATTTTTTTAAAGTCAACTTTTTTATTCGTTGAAAGTCGACTTTTTCTAAAAAAGAACTATATAAATTCAAGAATGTTGGACAAATTTATAAAAGGTCGTGTAAAAGTTAGGTTAAATTTAAGTTAAATTGAAAAAAAAAAAAAAAAATGAAAAGTTTTCAAAGATCGACTTTTTAATGAAAAAAATTAAAAAGTCGACTTTATTAAATGATATGTGAATTCATGGAGCAACATATTTTCCATTTTCAATTTCAGGGATTCTTTAAAGAATCTTATCCCGACAATTATTTACAAAATCGGTTAAAAATTGCAGAAAGCCGACTTCTTATTAAATGTAATTGCGAAATTTGGCTTAATACTTTTTTAAGTGTTTAAATGCAAAATAATATAACTTTTGCATGGTAAAAATTGTATAAAGTCGACTCTTTTTTTTTGAAAAAACAAGGAAGTCAGAAAAATGTTAATTTAGTTGATATGATTTTAAAGTCATATTTTTAGTTTAAAGAACTAGTTAAAAATGATGAAAAAAGAATTAGAAAGTGTTAACAATTTGTTTAAAGTCAACTTTTTTAGTCGCTTAAAGTCGACTTTTTCCACAAAAATACTATATAAATTCAAGAATGTTCGACAAATTTAAGAAAGGTCGTAAAAGCTAGTTAAAGTTCGAGTTAAATTGAAAAAAACTCGGAAGAAGTCTTCAAAACCCGACTATTTAAGTTAACAAAATTAGAAAGTCGACTTTAGTAAATGATATGTGAATTCATAGACCGATGTGTTGTCCATTTTCAAATTCAGAGATTCTTATAAGGATATTCTCCCGACAATTATTTACAAAATCGGATAAAAATTTAAAAAAGTCGACTTTTTTTGATCAAGTGTAGAATTTTTCACTTTTTTCATGTTTGTCCTCTGTTTTTAAAGATTTTCGACTTATATCGAAATTTCTATAAACATTTGCATCGTAAAGTTATTTAAAGTCGACTTTTTTGAAAAACAAGGAATCCAAAAAAATTTAATTTAGTCGAAATGACGTTTGAGTTCATCATTTTAGTTAAAAGAACTGAAACTAGTCAAAAATGATGAAAAAAGAATATGAAAGTGTTAAAAATTAGTTTAAAGTCAACTTTTTTAGTTGTTTAAAGTCGACTTTTTCCAGAAAAAAGCTATATAAATTTCAGAAGAGTCTTCAAAGATCGACTTTTTAGAATTTTTCACTTAAGGTTATGTACCATTTTCATGTTTGTCCTATGTTTTTAAAGATTATATCGAAATTTCTATGGTATAAGTTGTTTAAAGTCGACTTTTTTTTGAAGAAACAAGGAATCCAAAAATATTTAATTTAATCGAAATGACGTTTGAATTAATCTTTTTAGGTAAAAGAACTCAAACTAGCCAAAAATTATGAAAAAAATAAGAAAGTGTTAAAAATTTGTTTAAAATCAAGTTTTTAGTCGTTTAAAGTCGACTTTTTCCACAAAAATTCAAGTATGTTGGACAAATTTAAAAAGGTCTTTAAAGTTAGTTAAAGTTCGAGTTAAATTGGAAAAAAGATCGAAAGAAGTCTCCAAAGATTGACTTTTTAAGGAAACAAATTTAGAAAGTCGACTTTATTAAATGATATGTGAATTTATGAGGCGATATATTGTCCATTATCCATTTCAGATGATCTTATAATAATCTTTTCCCGACAATTATTTACTGTCGACATTTTCCCTTAAAGTATTGTGGACCTATATTGTCCATTTTCATGTCCATCCTATGTTTTTAAAGATTTTTCGACTTATATCGAAATAATATAACTTTTGCATGGTAAAAGTTGTTTAAAGTCGATTTTTTTTTGAAAAAAAAAAAGAACTCGAACTAGTCAAAAAGTCAACATTTTTAGTTGTTTAAAGTCGAATTTTTACATAAAAACTCATATAAAGTCATGAATGTTGGACAAATTTATAAAAGGTCGTGTTAAAGTTAAGTTTTGTTTAAGTTAAATTGGAAAAAAATCGAAAGAAGTCTTCAAAGATCGACTTTTTAAGGAAATAAATTGAGAAAGCCGAAAAAATTCGAAAATTTTACAAAAGAATGTAAGAGAACATAAAATTGGCTTTCAGCCTCGAGAAAATCGAATAGATTCGGAATAACTTGAAATTCGTTTAATGTCGGCTATTAAAATAATAGCACAATTTGGCTTAACACTTTTTTATCAAGTGTAGATAGAGGCAACAATGTGTGACATTGTGATTGACGCGAATTAAAGCCATTTAATGAAATATTTAAAATTTTTTGAAATTAACTAAAATACGTACGTATCGTACGATGCTCAAATTATACCAAATGTTATATTATTTCCACGAACACGTTTTGGGCTAAACAAGTGAAAATTTAAGCATTTTCTTATTTATATATATATTTGAATGTATATAATTATTTACGTTGCGCATAGTTTGGGTGCATTTTTTCTATGTAATGCATTGTTTGAGGACTTTCGATTTAGGTATAGTTTGAGGACAAATTTTCATTTATCGGAAAAATGTTTTGGAAATTTAATTTGTGCAAATTTACATAAAATTAATGCAATAACGTTGGAATTTTGTTAGTACCATCAGTAAAAATAATATTCTTTTAAATTTCAGAAAAAAACTATTCAAATTTACACGAAAACATAAAAAAGCATTTTAAAGCGTGATATTTTCATATTTTGAAGTGAATAATGTAGAGTATAATACTAAGAAGTTTGTTTTTTTTTTAATTTTTTCTTATTTATTAAATAATATATTATTATTTTATATTAAAATGCATAAATTTAAGCAACTACCGTGTAAACGTAAGTAAACTACCGTGTAAACTGCGTTTAATATGCCGCCGGTCTTGAAAATAGAACGGCGTTATAAATGTACCCGCGAAATAAGTAACCAATCTAGCAATAATATTTTTCATATACTCAGCGTATATTATGGGGACATGTCCCTGAAGTAAACGCGCCGTATATAACTGTCCTCAAAGTATGCGGTGCATACTTAAAAGTGATTTTGACCTACTTTTGTTGGTTTTAAGTCCGAAAAAACGAATTTGTATTTTTAAATTATAGCAAAGATTGGATGTATATCGGAAAAAGTGAAGAATTTTTCTGTCCCCAAAGTATGCGGTATGCATACATATATATATATATATATATATATATATACAATATGAAAATTGTACAAAAGTTAATATATTCATAAAATTTCCAATATAACAATAAAAGCACCCTCCCTAATATAGTATATGCATACATAACATTGACGGTGGTATTTTGTCGTCAATGTGAATAATCTTATTCCGCTGAAGCGTAAAGCCTTTTCTGTGTTCTATACGAGTTACTATAGTTTCAAATGTTGTTGGATTTTAAATTAAACGAAACAAAAAGACAGCAGATTTGAAAACATTTTAATTTATTTTGTTTTTAAAATTGTCATTGTACTTAAGTTTTTTTATCATTGTTGGTTTCGGTCATTGGTGGTTAGTATGTTGAGAGTGATGTATATGTGTATTTATAATCCTTGAATTGTTTATTTAATTTATCTTCAAAAATATACATACGATATACAAATTTTGATATTAATAGCTAGTAGAGTTGGTCAGGACTAACACTTCCTGTACTATGAATATATGAAATAAGTTAAGACAAATTTTATATGGGAACTATGATCAATAATGGGCCAATCCGAACAAAATTTTGGCGAAAGATACTCATGTTGTCCTCAAAAACAGATATGGCTATATCGCCTTAGACCAATATTGCAATGTATTACAAAAGGAACGTCAAAACTAATGTTTTTTGATGGTGGGTGGCAAAAATATTATTGAACATAATTTCAAGAAGGACGCACTATATTAGACATTTGTTTGTGCAACAAAACAAAAGCTCATTATGCATGTTTCTTACTGTAGAAGAACAAAAGCAAATAAAAGGACTGATATCTTTATTAAAAAAGTATACGCCTTAAATATGTCAAGATTTGTTGCAGTTGTTGTTTGCACAACATCTTAAAGTTAGTTATTGTTATCTTTTCTACGAAATGTATTCAACAACAAATCTTTAAAGTCATTGTAGTAGGAACAGAAAAAAAACAAACATTTTCAAACACAAGCACTCAAAGACAATTCCTTTCAACTTTTTAATACTTTATGATTTGCATCCTTTTGCTGAGTCTTTCTATTTTAGACGGTCTTGTTAAAATGTTATGGTTTCATTTGTTTTATTTAAAAATGCTTTTTATTTGCTTTTTACTCTATCTTTTTATTTTATATGTGTCATAAAAATATTTTGCAACAATAAAGGAATATTAAAATATACTGTACACTTTCATTAGTATTATTATATATACTGTGAGTATGTGGTAAGGCAGTCATGTATGAGGGTGGAATAAAAAGTACTAAAGTTCAACAGATACTATCTTTATAGAAATATAATTATATAATACATATTAAACATTTTAACTAATTAGTTTATTACAATTAGAGTCTATCACTTAAATGTGAATAACTTTAAATATCTTTAAATTTAATTATAACACTACCCCGCGTATTTTATATGGTCGTATGGTGTATTTAAATTCACAACATATTCTCATTCAAAAAGGGGGAAGGAAACAACTTTTATGTTTTTAACAGCGAATGTTATAAAAATGAAATTACAATTAGATATAAATCATTTAATTTATGCAAAATTATATCTATAAATCTTTTATGAGAATATTTTTATACAAAAGCTTTTTTTCTTGTGAAAAGGTACTAAAATTAAATAAAATTGTAAATGTCACCATTTACATTAGCATAAATGCTAATAAACAAATAAACAGAGTATCTAAAATATTGGTGTAATAATTGGATGGAGTTTGAAAGAAGTTTTCCCAAAAGCCATGAAATAGGTGAAATATTTTTAAAAATCAACTTTAAAATTTTATTACAGTTTTGAAAACATTAACAGTTTGTTTTAAGAAAAACATTTTTAATTCTAATGTTTTCGAATTTGGCATAATTATTAAACTCTATCTGTTTTATTCAATTTAGAAACACAAATATATGACAAACATATGTAATATAGATAGTTATCTATTAATTGTAAATTATATAAATCCTAGCATACCCTGGGTACTTTGCTACCCTAACTTAAATTAAATACATACACAATTTTGTTTACTTTTATAGAAAATTAAAATTTATTAAATATTTTTTTAATGTTTCAGTTTTATACGTTCAATATCACGTGATTAAATTCGCATTCAGTAAGAAGTTTGTATTTTTAGTTTCATTCATTTAGCTTCCACATTATAGAAAATTTCGAAAGTACTATTTGAAAAAAAGTACTATAAAATACCTCTAATAGATTATCATTTAATAAAAAATTGTATGTTTCAGTGTTCAATATTATATACAATTCAAAAAATATAATTTTAATGAATGAAAAAGTACCAAAAGTCCCTTTCAGTAGATTCTCATTCACTAAGGTCCCTACATTTTAAATTTTATTTTCCATATCTATGTTCAATATCGTAAAAATATCAAAAAGTACCACCGGAAAAACGAAAAAGTACAAACATCTCTCAATAAATTCTCATTTAATAAGGACCGTGTATTCCTGTTTACTATTATAAAGAATCTAAAAGGTACCATTTAAAGAATAGAAAAGTACCAAATAGTTCCCACTTACAGAATATTATTCAGTCAAGACCATGTATGTTAAAATTAATATTCCTAGGTTGAATATTTTAGAAAATTAAAAAAGTACCATTTATGAGATAAAATGTACTAAAAAGTTCTCTCTTAAAGAATCTTATTCAATAAGGACCGTGTATGTTTAATAATCACGTGTTTTGAATTCATATTAAAGAACATACAAAGAGTATCATTTGAAGAAAGAAAAAGTACCAAAAGTGGAATAAATTTTACCTAAGTATAAAGTACTAATAAAGAATTAATTTTTTCCCCTTTTCGCTTAAAAATATACTTTTTCGAGAATTAAGTTTACAAAATGTTTCGTATTTAAATCTATATATCACAGGTAAAACTCAAACGATTCAAATCTGCATTCTTTTGTTCCAGAAAAATAGTGCTTTGGTCCTATATAGGCCTTAGTACTCGAATTTCAAAATAATATACCAACAGCTTATTTTGTGTGAGTAAATAAACTACATTTTCAAATTTTATAAAAATTGGCTCAATGAGTTTGAATAAAATTAAATTTTCCGGTTTTTCCCTTTTTGGTACTTTTTTCCCCAGTGAAATAGCAAAAATTTTATTACAATAAATATTACAGAGTTAGTCCGTAATTTAATAGGAATAATTCAATAAACCGAAAAAGTTTTCTTAAAAAGTACCATAAATACAGTTTTCTCCCTTTTACACCCAAAAAGGACTGAATTTTAAAAAAGTACGAAACAAGTGTCTTATAATTTTGGGAGATGTATCCAAAATATTTATAAAAATGTTATTATGTTTATTAGTTCAAAAGTTATAAGGGGCCAAAAAAGGTACCAAAATCACCTTTGTTACACATTTTTTCCCCTTAAAAGTACGAATTTTTAGAGTAGATACAGCTCATTTTAAGAGTAGATACAGCTGCATTTAAAATTTTTCTTGTATCACTAATATTGTGTAAGATAGTTAAGAAAACCTGTTTTACCCGTTTTTTCCCCTTTTTACCCGTAAATGCACAAATTTCCAAAAATCTCTTCTTAGTGGATCTACGTGACCAAAAACACATCTACTGTCAAAATTTCATGATTCTAGGTTCAGTCGTTTGGGCTGTGCGATGATGAATCAGTCAGTAACGCTACTCTTTTATATATATATGTAGATGTTTGTGAATGATTATCTAAAATCTATTTACCGTGAATGTTTTTTTGCATCAAAATGTTTCGTTATTAGTCCGAATTATTGATATAATGCGGAAAAATAAACAAAAAAACCTCATAATACACCACGGTGTTGATGCGTATGATAAATATGTAATTAAATTAACAATACTCATACGTTATGTTATTACACATCGTAAATAATTTTGTTCAGCAAATACTAGGGTTGTCAATTATTCGTGTTTAAAATTATTCGAATATTTTTTCATTCGAGTAGTCGATTAAATTTTAAAAATTATTCGATTATTTGAACAAATAACAAATAAAAATTTTTATTCGAATAATAACACCATCAAAATCTTAAGATACGGGATACACTTTTAAAAAAAGTAACTTGGTTGCAACTCAACCTATTTTAAATTTCTCAACGGATTTAAAAGTGGAAGCTGAGGCCACTTATGTTCTGTTGAGCGCTGCTTTTCATGGAAGAAAATGGTTTATTGGCAAAAAACATCATAGTGTCCACTCTATGCATTATCTTTCAATGTTCTAAAACTCAGTTTCCTGGCCGTAACTCCTAAGAATTTCTCAATCAGTGTTCATTAGAAATGTTCCGCTTAACCAAGACATTCTATCTGGGCTCAGTGTTTCAAAGTTTCCTACATAATCTGTGCCTTGTATGCGATCAGGCATGTCCGATGATTGTTTATAACTTTCCAATGTATCCAGTATACATTAATGACATATCATATAACCGCTTTGGCCAGTTCACCTAAAGTTATGAGCCGTTCGGTTGTAAGTACCGCCTCATATCTTAAATATGTTTCAATGAGTGAATATCTAGCAAGGTTTTTAGAGACTTGCTTGACATTGTTAATTAATTAATTATTATTTAATGTTTATCTGTTTCAGTTATTGGAAACATTAAAAAAAGGGAAGATAATCACTTTTAAACCATTTTTTAACATTTTTATAAACTGCAAAAAATAGTAAAAGTTTTGTTTCAATTAAAACCTAAATTGGAAATTTTTTATTCGTTCGAAGAAAAACTAATTTTTTTCCTCGATTAATCGAATAATTTTTATTCGAATGACAGCCATAGCAAATACTTATACATATTTAAAAATTCAACCAATAATAAGAAATGTAAATGTGGAACATCGTGTAGATGCGTATGATAAATATGTAATTAAATCAATAACACTCATACGTTATGTTGTCCTTTATTATGCATCGTAAATAGGTTTTTTCAGCAAATATATTTAAAACTTCAATCAATAATAAGAAATATAACTAGTTTTCATTAGGAATAATAATAAAAGTTGTGCCCAACGCCATGCACTTTTTTAGTTATAGGCCCTCAAAAATTTGGGGCCTCGGTGTCATTTTTGAAAAAAGTGCTCATTTTCTCTGGCTCATATCTTGCAAACCGTTCGGAATTTTGATTTACTCTCTGAGGGAATGTTGTTGCTCTTATCACAAAGAACAAAAATTGTGAACATATGAAGTCAAAAAACGTTATTTTTATGATTAGAATCGCAAAAAGTATTTTTTTTTAATTTTTTCCTTGTTCAGGACTATATGTAGCAAACCGTTCAAAATTTAAGAAAACCATTAACTACAAAAATGTACCTCAGAACTCAATAAAAAACGTTCTAGAACATATGAACTTCCTAGGAATGATAGGTAAGTCGCAAAAGTGAAAAGTTTCTTTTACAAAAATAATAATAAAGTATTAGTATTATGTTTATAATGTTGATGGACTTGAACTTGCAAATCGCACTCTTTTAAGTTGTCGTCCGAATCTGACTCTGTTTTGGAACCTATGATGTCCACAGGCACGTTGCTTCCAGACTGTCTTTCATCTTCTTTACATACTTCATTAACATCATAAAGGGTGATCTTGTGACTCCACCAACATACCTGTGACTCATGAAACTTTTAAGAGCATCGTACTTTGGTTTGTATTTCATAAGAATGTGTTAAAAAACCTTATTTTTTCGTCTTTTAATGATTATACATAACTTTTCATAAAACATCGGATAGTTGCGTATGATAAATATGTAATTAAATGAATAATACTCATACGTTATGTTGTCACCTATTATACATCGTAAATACTTTTTTAAGCAATATGTTTAAAAATGTGAATAATTTTCATTAGGAATAACAATACTCTCCCCACCACTGTTGTTTGTAACGCATATAAATATAAATTTTACGCCCACCTTCTGAGTCAATTTATTAAGCCCGTCCGTCTATTCGTTCATATAAACTTTGTTATCAATCTATATGTACAATTTTGTTGATTATTGAATGAAATTTTTTTCATTATGTTGTTGTTTTGGTTCTGAAGGGGACCTTATATGGGGGGTAGGGTCAATTATGAACCGATCCTTCTAAAATTTTACAAAGCGATTTAGGTTCCTATAAAATATGTTCATGTCGAATGCCATTGCTATAGATGCTTCTTTTAGACAGTTATGAGCGTTAAAGTCATTTTCTGAGGGGAGGGATAGGGTCAATTATGGGCCGATTCTTATAAATTTTTACAATGATATTAAGGTTTCTATAAAATATGTTCATGTCGAATTTCATCGCTATAGATGCTTCTTTTGGACAGTTATGAACGTTAAAGTCATTTTCTGAAGGGGACCTTATAGGGGGGGGTAGAGTCAAATATGGACCGATCCTTATAAAATTTTACAAAGCGATTTAGCTTTCTATAGAATATGTTCATCGCTGTAGATACTTCTTTTAGACATTTATGAGAATTAAACTAATTTTTTGAAGAGGACCTTATATTGGGGCTAGGCGAAATCGTGGACCGATATTGCCCATTTTCATTACCAAACAAACTGCATCAACTAAAAGTATCTGTGCAAAATTTCAGCTCTCTGGATACTTCCGTTTGGACTCTATGGTGTCAACAGCCAGGCAGTAGACGGACAGACTGACGGACATGGCTATATCGTAATTATTCGGTATCGCTATATGGTTAAGTCTAGATCACATACACATGTTTTATCATAAAAAAGAAATTAAATTTCAAATATATCCATATTGGTGTAAGATATTACATAGTCGACCATGTCTGATTATACATGTATACATTCATACTTGTTTATAATTTCGTTTTTTACCTCCCATTATGTATACCTTCTAAAATACCTTCCTTTTACACTTTAGTATGCACAGAATATATTCTAAGCTTTTCATTACCATAATGAGATGTTTGACATACTAACATGTTGTTTATATGAAAAATTTTCACCTTTCAAATATAAAATTAATTCAATTTGAATGCTAAAACCTTGAACTTTGTCCTTGTCTATGAATAGATGATTGGTTTGACTAGTTTTAGGTGGGAAAATATAAAAAAATAATTCCTAAGCCAAATACTTGACATTTGCTTTATTTAAGTACTACTTATTATATAAATTTAATTTTTTATACATATAATTTAAAATGTAATATAATGTACATTTATATACTTACTTAAACACACTACTTATGCTGTGTGCTAGCAATACAAAGTTTTAGCGTTATAAAATTTTGTTTTATTTTATGCCACTAAGTCACTAATTAATGACTGTACTTATACGTGGCACATTGAAAAGTCTTTCCTTATTACTAAACGAATGAAGAAAATTTCTTCTAATAATTGTGCTGCATGATGGTTTTGTTTTAAGTGCAACCACATACTTAAGTATGAGTGCATGACTTTTTTCCAACGTAAGAAAATGATAAATTGTGGGAAATAAGACTGAAGACTCTTACATTTTTAATTGAGGTTGTAATAAAAAAAAGTTATAATAGTTAGTTTTAATTTTTATTTTTTCAACTATAAATAAACGATTTTATTAGTAGAACTAAGTAGATAGTAAATTTAAAAACAATTTGTTATATTTATCTCAGTACTAATACTAGAGTGAAATGTATGTAGAGAAATTCACCTAGTTTTTGAGTGGCATACATAAAATTTAATTTAAATGTTTTATTTAAACAAAATTGTTCATACTTTAAAACTCTTCAAAAGCAAAATACCAGACTACTTTAAAACAAAGCAGACTTTTTGTCAAAATAATGAATAAAATTGTAACATTTCGATGTCCTTAGCAAAGGATAAACATTTCTTAATTCAATTGAGCTGAAAAATAGACAACAATAGACAGTCAACAAATAAAATATTTTTGTATTCTATAAATCCTTTTTGAAACAAAACTTTTAGAAAATAAGTGTTATATGCGGCGGTGCCGAATCTCATACACCCATCATCAGACCGTATGCCGTAAAAGGAATGCTCCCCTATAAACATCAAGGTGTCACTTATGGACCGATCCATATACAATTTTTTAGAGAGATTTTGGCTCGCGAGGAACATACTTGTGTCATATGCTTGTATTTTTAACCAGTAATGAGCGTTAAAGTAATTTTCTGAAGGGGACCTTGTATGGGCGGTAGGGTCAATTATGGACCGAAAATTTGGTAGAAAGATTTTGGTTCACTTAAAACTTATCTGTGTCGAATTTCGTCACTCTATTGATATTTTTAAGCCAGTAAAAAGCGTTATAGTCATTTTTATAAGGGGCCCTTGTAAGGGCGATAGGGTCATTTATAGGCCGATCCTAAAAAAAAATTAGTAGAGAGGTTTTTAGCTCGCAAGAAACTTACTTATACCGAATTTCATAACTATACTCGAATTTTTACGCCAGTAATGAATGTTAAAGTCATTTTCTGAGGGGTCCTTGTATGGGCGGTAGGGTCAATTATGGACCGATCCTCACTAAATTTCGTTGAGAGATTTTTGTTCACATTAAACTTATCCGTGTCGAATTTCGTCACTATATTGATATTTTTAAGCCAGTAATGAGCGTTATAGTAATTTTCAGAAGGGGACCTTGTATGGGGGGTAGGGTCATTTATAGGCCGATCCTAAAAATTGGAAGAAAGGTTTTGGCTCGTAAGAAACTTTCTTGTACCGAATTTTATCGCTATACTCGTATTTGTAGGCCAGTAATGAGTTTTAAAGTCGTTTTCTGAAGGGGACCTTATATGGGGAATTATGAATTATGAACCGATCCTCAAAAAAATTGGTAGGGAGATTTTGGATCATATGAAATTTATTTATGTCGAATTTCATTGCTATACTCGTACTTCTAAAACAGTAAGGCCCATTAAAGCTGTTTTTTGGAGGTCTACTTGTATGGGACTATCCGGAAACGTGGACCGATATTGCCCATTTTCAATATCAAACAAAGCTTAGCAATAGAGAATATTTATGCAAAATTTAAAGATTTCAACAGACAGATGGATAGACGGACGGACAGACTGACGGACATGGCTAGATCGTCTTAGGGTTTAATAAGAACTCAGAATATATATACTTTTCTTGGTCTGTGACCAATATTTCGATGTGTTACAAACGGAATGACAAAATCGATATACCCCCCATCTTTTTTGATGGTTTGTATAAAGATATACGTTTTTTGACCTTTTTAAGTTGTAGGATTTAAAAAAAGAGACATTCTTTTTGGCAGTTAATGGTCATGTTTGAAAGTGTGTGTGCATATTGTCAAAAGGATTTAATGTTTATTTGTATTTTAAAGAATTCCATATTGTTATACATATGTATATGATTATTTTTGTTTTATTTTTCAACAATCATCAGTAGACAAAATAATTTGTAATAGCTTAGGATTATATGAGATTAAATTTGGTTGTTGTTATTAGTTTATAATAACAGCATATATATGTTTGTGGATAAGAAAAGATTAAACCATCAATTATGTAGGATATTGATGTTAAATCTCCACAAATACTATTAATTTCAAAATTTTCCTAAAAACTATAAAAGTTTGATCAAATCTTTGTGGATATAAGTTTACTAAGGTTTTCTAATAAAGAAACATGAATGAAAAATTTTATTTTTTAAATCGGTAGTAATTGTAAGATTTATACAAGAAAATTTTTGTAGGAGCTTTGACCAATTATGAATAGATTGTGAAAAGATATTGTCCGAACAAAAGGATATTTGGTACTGAAAAAGAGCAATATCTGTCCACGACTTCACCTGGCAATCGAATTAATATGTATGTATATGTATGTTAATCTGACAGTAATCATGATCAAGTTTTGCATAAATTTATTTTATGATAAACTTTTAGGGTGTTAAGTAATTTCAATACTCCCTTACCATACGTATTTAAATATTTTTGTATATTTACAAATCAATCAAGAATTTAGACACGTTTGTCACTAAATAAAATAAACACTCATTACTCTATTTAAACGATTTAGCTAAGTGTGATTAAATATATAATTAACTTTTAAAATTACAAATAAAATAAATAATACAAACAAATCTAAATTTATTCTGCACAAGTTTTTGCTCATATTTTTTCTAAGAACTCACCTGGGAAAACTTAAGCACAAGCTGAGATAATTTCAGTTTTGATTATTTACACCAAAAAAAAGAAGAAACAACATTACAACATATTTTTTTTCGCAATTCTCAGTTTTCTCTGTTCATTTTTATGACAAAGTAAATATAATACTGTCATTTTTATTTCGTACGCCACAGGGGTAATTATGTCCATATACATCTTAGATTATGTGAAGGTAGAAGGTATTTGTGCTTATTTGCCGCTTGATTTGTTATTTTAACCGGGGGCTAAAAACCTATCGTTTTCTATTTCCTTTTCCGTTTTCCTGTTTCAACACTCGGCAGGTAAAGTATGGCATGTTCTTTTCTATTTATCCTGCTGTCATATGTTTATCTTTTCCTATTTAAGACTTTTGTTAGTGTGAGTAGTAAATAAAATAACTCTGTCTTTTTAGCATTACAAAATGAGAACTTGAAAAATTGACAATGCATACAAATAAATAAATAAATTACATTTTGTCCTTCTTACTATCCATTTTAAAATATCAACAGCTTTTTGGGGGGGATTTTTAAGAAAGTGTTTTTCCGATTGAAAAACTTTTGTACAAAAATGTAATGTAATATCTGTTATATAATCAGCTTCTGGCTGATCATTTTTACACTGGCTGAATAATATACATATGTCGATTCATAATTAACCCTACATTCCATATAAGATCGATATCAGAAAATTACTTTAACACTCATAACTAGCTTTATACTAGCAGTATAGTGGCGATATGCAGAATAAGCAAACTTTATAAGAACAAAAATATCTTTACCAAATTTGATAAGGATCGACTCATTGACCCTAACGCCCTCATTTAGTAACCTTCAGAAAATGACGTTATGTCTCATAACTTGTTTTAAACACATGTACATCGATTAAACTCAAAAAAGTTTTATAGGAACTAAGATCCCTTTACCAAATGTTGAGAGGATCAGTCCATAATTGAACCTGACACCTCCCTCCCATGTAAGGTCACCTTAAAATTTTAGTTAAATTATTCAAATATTAAAGAATACCAATATTAAAGAATACCAATGAACCTGACACCTCCCACCCATGTAAGGTCACCTTAAAATTTTAGTTTAATTATTCAAATATTAAAGAATACCAATCGGCTCAGAATCACTTCCGCCCGTCTGTCCATGTAAACTTTTTGCGCACGTTACAAAAAGATAATTTGATGAAATTTCTCACATATGCCAAATTTGGTTCCAAGGATGATCGCAGTTGAAAATGGTTAAAATCGGTCATAATACTATCTTTCTAAATATCGGCAAAACTATGTTTGATATATGCATAAATAACACTGTTGATTTTCGTAATGATCCGGCCTTATTTGACCCTAGCCCCCGTACAAAGTCCCTTTCAGAAAATGACTTGAAAGTCCACAATTCCCTTATAGACACTAGTATCACGATGAAATTTGTCAGAAATAAGTTCTATATAAACATATAGCCCGACTATAAATTTTATAATGATCCGCCCAATTTTTGACCTAACAAGCTGACCTTCCGATACGGCTTTTATCTCGTAACTACCTCTAATATATTATCCAAAAATCGGCACAATGTGCTGATGTTGACTCAAAAATATTTGTCCTTAAGTATACCAGTCCATTGAGGATCGATTCGATTAAGCCATGTCCTTCGTTGTGTTCTTGTAAACCTTTTGTCATTCCGTTTGTAACACATCGAAATATTGGCCACAGACCCACAAAAGTATATAAATTCTGGGTCCTCCTTATTAAATTATAAGACGATTTAGTAATGTGCTTCCGTATGTCCGTCTGTCTGTGGAAAGCACGATTGAATCCGAACGAGAAGAGCTAAGGAGCTGAAATTTTGTATAAACGTATCTTATTGATGCAGTTTGCTTGGTATTGAAAATGGGCCATATCGGTCCTAGTTTTCGCATAGCACCCATACAAGTGCTCCCCCCCAAAAACAGTGTAAACAGTCATAGATTGTTTAAAAACATAAGTATGTCAATGTAATTCTACATAAACAAGTTTTATATAAGACAAACACCCTACCAAATATTACAAGAATCGGTCCATATTTGACCCTACCTCCCATATAAAGTCCCTCTCAGAAAACGACTTAACGGTCATAACTTGCTTCAAAATTACAGCAATGCAACAAAATTCGACATATACAAGTTTTAGTAATATCCGTAATATCTCTGCTACGTTTTTTGGAAATCGGCCCATAATTGACCCTACCCCCCATATAAGCTTACCTTCAGAAAATGACTTTAACTCTTATAACTTGCTTCAAAATTATAATTAAGCAATGAAATTCAACATAAACAAGTTTTTGGGGAACTAAAATATCTTCCCTATATTTTATGGAGATCGGCTTATATTTAACCCTACCCCCCATATAAAATCCCTGTCAGAAAACGACTATAACGGTCATAACTTGCTTCAAAATGATAGCAATGCAATGAAATTCGATATACACAAGTTTTAGGGGAACATAAATATATCTGACAAATTTTTTGGAAATCGGCCCATAATTGACCCTACCCTCCATATAAGCTTCCCTTCAGAAAATGACTTGAATTCAACGTAAATAAAGTTTTAGGGAACTAAAATATCTCTCCCATTTTTTATGGAGATCGGCCCATATTTGACCCTACGCCCCATATAAGGTTCCACTCGAGAAAATTACTTTAAAGCTCATAACTTTGTTTAAAATCCCAGTAAATCATCGAAAGTCAACATAAATAACTAAAATCTCTCAGCCAAATTATATGAGGATCGGTTCATAATTGAACTACCTCCGATATAAGGTCCCTTCATAAAATAACAATAACGCTCATAACTTGTTGCAAAATTATAATAAATTCTACGTAAACAAGTTTTCGGAGAACTATATCAACGAAATTGACATTAACATATTTTATGGAAACCACGAAATCCAGCAACGAAATTCGACACACAACAATTTCTTCAAAATTATAGTAAAGCAATGAAATTCGACATTAACATTGTTGTAACTGTTTTATGAGGATCGGTCCATGGCTGACCTTATCATCTAAACGGCCTTTCTCATGGTATGACATTGATAAAATTCGTCATTAACTAGTTTTATAGGACCTAAAATATTTCTGTTAAATATTATGAGCATTGGGCCATATTGTATCAAAGCCTGCATATAAGGCTTAAAAAGCATTGATATTCGACATAACAAGTTTTACTGAAACCAAAATCTTTGTAAAATCTTCCAAAATTGACCATAAGTAAATTTACAGGAAATCAAATCATTAAACAAGTTAGAGTGCTATATTCGGCTGAGCCGAATCTTAAATACCCTCCACCAGCTACTTTTATATTAATACTTTTCTAATTGATCAAATATATGTAGAAATAAGTTTTCTCATGTCTTAAATAGAAAAATTCCCAAATTTAAACAGCTTAAATCTATTACAATTCCAAGATTTATTGAACATTACAAACGCCATTTTCTTTACATTTTAATAGCGCTTAGCGATATTTAGTAATTTGCATATATGCGTGTGTGTGAAAGATTTAAGGATTTTCAAAATACATATATATAATTTTGTTCTACACAAATTGATATTGCAACTAGTTAAATACGGTTAAAGCGCTTTTAAAGGCAGGACCTAGTATTGGAGATATGACCAATTATAGACCGATCGTAAAAAAATCTTTAAGCTAAATTTCTGTACATAAAAGCTATATTTCAGTCAAATTTTGTATCTATATCGTAATTTTGTAATAAGTTTATGTGATTTTCTGAAGAAAAACTTGTACGGGACCGACCGCACCCATGTTATGAACCAATCGTGAAAAAATCTTGAAATAGAATTTTTGTATACAAAACTAATATTTGTGCCAAATTTTGTATCAATAGCTTTATTTGGTAATGAGTAATGTGGTTTTAAGTGATTTTCGGGAGGGGACCTTGTATGGGAGCTATGACCAATTATGGACCGATATAAAGAAAATTTCAAAATTCTGTAGCTATATCATTTTTGGTAATGAATATTGTACATTTAAGTGATTTTCTGGAGGGGACCTAGTATGAGAGCTATGACCAAATATGGACCGATCGTAAAACAATTTTATAGTATAATTTATGTCTATAAGATCAATATTTTTGCTAAATGTATGGATACCAATATTTGGTAATGAGTTATGTGCGTTTAAGTGATTTTCGAGAGGAAACCTTGTGTGAGAGCTATGACCAAGGATGGACCGATCGTGAAAAAATTTTGAATTAACATTTATGTGTACAAAAATAGTATTTATGCCAAATTTTTTATGGGCATCACTATTAGGCAATAAGCTATGTGCCTTTAAGTGTTTTTTTGAAAGGGACCTTGTTAGGAGCTATGATCAATTATGGACCGATAGGAAAACATTTTCACAGTAATATTTCTGTGCATATAAGCAATACTTAGTACCAAATTTTATATGGATATATTCATTAACTTATGAGTTATGTGGTTTTAAGTGATTTTCGGGAGGGGACCTTGTATGGGAGCTATGGCCAATTATGGACCGATCGGAAAAACTTTTCACAGTAATATTTTTGTGCATATGAGCAATACTTGTACCAAATTTTATATTGATATCTTAATTTTGTAATGAGTTATGTGCGTTTAAGTGATTTTCGGGAGGGGACCTTGTATGGGAGCTATGACCAATTATGGACCGATCGGAGAAAATTTTCAAAGTAATATTTCTTTATATATGAGCAATACTTGTGACAAACTTTATATGGATATCTTAATTTAGTAATGAGTTATGTGCGTTTAAGTGATTTTCGGGAGGGGACCTTGTATGGGAGCCATGACCAATTATGGACCGATCGGAAAAAAATTTCTCAGTAATATTTCTGTATGTAAGAGCAATACTTGCACCAAATTTTATATGGATATCTTCATTTACTAATGAGTTATGTGGTTTTAAGTGAATTTCGGGAGGGGACCTTGTATGGGAGCTATGACCAATTATGGACCGATCCAAAAAAAACTTTCATAGTAATATTTCTGTATATAAGAGCAATACTTGCACCAAATTTTATATGGATATCTTCATTTACTAATGAGTTATGTGGTTTTAAGTGATTTTCGGGAGGGGACCTTGTATGGGAGCTATGACCAATTATGGACCGATCGGAATAATTTATAATTTAAGAATAATATTTCTGTGCATATGAGAAATCCTTATTCCAAATTTTATATGCATATCTTTATTTAGTAATGAGTTATGCGCGTTTAAGTGATTTTCGAGAGGGGACCTTGTATGGGAGCTATGTCCAATTATGGTCCGATCCAGAAAATTTTCACTCTGAATGAATTCTATTGACATAAGATTTTAATTTGTAAAATTTTGTGAAGATATCGATATTGTGACGGAAGTTATTAACAAAAAACCCATTTTCCGGGAATATGTACTTTTGTATGGGAGGTATATGAAATTGTGGACCGATTGTGGCAATTTTCAGCAGGAGTCAAGATCTTGTGCAGAAACAAATGCTTGCTGACTTTCATGAAATTATCTTGCATAGTTTTCGAGAAAATTACATCAGAATGGGTAAAAAATGCTTATTTTTTTCGAGGTTGTTTTAAATTTTGATTCATAACTTTTCCCGGTGTGAACGGATTTTGCTCATTTTCAATACCAAACTGCTTAGGACAACAGTGAATATTTTCGGTGAATTTGGTTTACTTCCTTTGCTTCGTTTTAACGTGAGCGTGTTTTAGGCAGACAGACAGACAGACAGACAGACAGACGGACAGACGGACAGACGGACAGACGGACAGACGGACAGACGGACATAGCTAAATCGACTCAGAATTTGATAAGGACCCAGAATATATATACTTTGTTGGGTCTCAGATGAATATTTCTTGGTGTTACACACGGAATGACAAAGTTATATATACCCTCTATCACCACTGATGGTGGTGGAGGGTATAAAAAATCACCCTGACTATATTACTACCCAGCAAAAACTAGGTAATGGCTTGCAATTGTAATTACTTACCTAACAACATACTTTTCAATGACTACTACATATCGTCTGGATTACATAGAAGTAGTATAATAAGGCCTTACTAATAATGTGTTATATAAATACTTTCTAATTCATTAGTCATCTAGACAGTGAAGATATAGATGCTGTATATGTTTTTCCATGCGATTTAAAATGACTACTTTTTCTAATTACTTGTAACCGTTTGTAGTAAGTACTTGCCTCCAATGACATCACCGTGTTAAAATAATGACTTTAAATGCTATTGTGTAAGTAAATTTTAGCTTTTTAACCCCTTACATGGTAATGAAAGTTTTTACTGGGTATTTATATATGATAAATCAGTTCAGAAAAAATCCAAATTTAAACAATAATTGTGGTAGCAAAAACATCGATTTATACAGTATAGGTAGGTCCAATTTCCGAAATTTACTTGAAATTTAATACACATGATTTGATAGTGGGTATATAAGATTCTGCACAGCTGATACTCTTACTTGTTCGGCAATATATTTGGAACACTGTTAAATTCAACACAAGTAAGAGTGTTATATTCGGCTGTGCCGAATCTTGTATACCGACCATCAAATCATTGCCAAAAAGGAATGCTTCCTTATAAATAAACTTTGATATTTAAGAATCGATGCTTTTGTTATTATCAAAACAATTTTCTCATTTATTACATCTATGTATAGGGAAATTTTTGTCGAATTTTGTCGCTGTCCTTGTATTTTTAAGGTAGCAAAAAGCGTTAAAGTTATTTTCTGAGGGGACGTTTGGTCAATTATGGACCGATCGTTATAAACTTTTACAAAGCGATTTAGATTTCTATAGAAGAAGTTTATGTCGAATTTCATCGCTATAGATGCTTCTTTTAGACAATTATGAACCTTAAAGCCATTTTCTGAAGGGGACCTTATATGGGGGGTAGGGTCAATTATGGACAGATCCTTATAAAATTTTACAATGATATTAAAGTTTCTATAAAATATGTTCGTGTCGAATTTCTATAGATGCTTATTTTAGACCATTTGGAGCGTTAAAGTATTTTTCTGAAGGGGACCTTATATGGGGGGGTAGGGTCAATTATGAACCGATCCATATGCAATTTTACAAAGCGATTTAGGTTCCTATAAAATAAGTTCATCTCGAATTTCATCGCTATAGATGCTTTTTTTAGTCAGTTATGAGCGTTAATGTCATTTTCTGAGCGGGACCTTATATGGGGGATAGGGTCAATTATGGACCGATCCTTATAAAATTTTACAATGATATTAAGATTCCTATAAAATATGTTTATGTTGTATTTCATCGCTATAGCTGCTTTTTTTAATCAGCTATGAGCGTTAATGTCATTTTCTGAGGAGGACCTTATATAGGGGATAGGGTCAATTATAGACCGATCCTTATAAAATTTTACAATGATATTAAGGTTCTTAAAAAATATGTATATGTCGAATTTCATCGCTATGGCTGCTTTTTTAGTCAGTTATGAGCGTTAAAGTCATTTTCTGGGGGGGACCTTATATGGGGGATAGGGTCAATTTTGGACCGATCCTTATAAAATTTTACAATGATATTAAGATTCCTATAAAATATATTTATGTCGAATTTCATTGCTATAGCTGCTTTTTTTAGTCAGTTATGAGCGTTAATGTCATTTTCTGAGGGGGACCTTATATAGGGGATAGGGTCAATTATGGACCGATCCTTATAAAATTTTACAATGATACTAAGATTCTTAAAAAATATGTTTATGTCGAATTTCATCGCTATAGCTGCTTCTTTTAGTCAGTTATGAGCGTTAATGTCATTTTCTGAGGGGGACCTTATATGGGGGCTAGGCGAAATCGTGGACCGATATTGCCCATTTTCAATACCAAACAAACTGCATCAATATAAAATATTTGTGCAAAATTTCAGCTCGCTAGCTGCTTCCGTTTGGACTCTATCGTGTTCTCTACAGACGGACAGACAGACGGACAGACGGACGGACAGATGAATATTTCGATGTGTTACAAACGGAATGACAAAAACAATATACCCCCCATCTTTTTTGATGGTGGGTATAATAAATGCTTTATTATTGAAAATGAATCACATTTCATATTCGTTAATGATGTAGGGTATCATATGGTCGGCCACGCCCGACTATTTCTCACTTGTTTTAATTTTTATTCGAATAATTTTAAGCATGAACAATTGACAAACCTAATAAATATATATGTACAGCATGTTAAATACATTTAGATGTTTCTCATTAAGTTTATAAAACTTTAGAAAAATAATTATATTTAAAATAATATTTTTTCTATTAAAAGTAACCATAGTAATGTGCCATTTTGGTTGTGTTATTTTGAAATTAACAAATTTTATTCATGAATAAAAATATTTTTTAATAAATAAAGCAAAACTTTATTTGCTCAAGTACATAGATATAATTAAATTAAAAGGGAAAATATTTAAACATAAAATATATTTAAATGTTTTAAACATCTCTTTTAAAATGAGATCTAAATAAAAACATTTAAAAATTATAATAAAAAACATTTATATAACAAACACATAAACAATCATGCCCGACTTTAAATTTCAAATAAATATTTCTAAATTTAACAAGTAAGAGTGTTATATTCGGCTATGCCGAATCTTATATACCCACCATCAACCCTCGTTTGACTCGAATGAAACTTACTTATGTCGAATTTCATCTATATACTCGTATATTTAGGCCAGTTATAAGCGTTAAAGTAATTTTCTGAAGGGGATCATATATAGGGGGGTAGGGTCAATTATGGGTCGATCCTCATAAAATTTGGTAGATAGAATTTGGTTTGTATTAAATTTATTTGTGTCGAATTTCATCGCTACACTCGTATTTTTAAACCATTAATGAGCATTGCAGTCATTTTCTGAAGGCGGCCTTATATGGGGGGTAGGGTCAATCATGGACCGATCCTCATAAAATTTTTTAGATAGATTTTGACTCGTATGAAACTTACATATGTCGAATTTCATCTATATACTAGTATTTTTAAGCCAGTAATGAGCGTTAAAGTCATTTTCTGAAGGGGACCTTATATGGGGGGTAGGGTCAATTATGGACCGATCCTCATAAAATTTCGGATATTGATTTTGGATCATAAGAAACTTACTTATGTCGAATTTCATCGCTATATTCGTTTTTTTAAACAAGTTATGGCTGTTAAAGCAGCTTTTCGAGGGGCCACTTGTATGGGGGCTATCCGAAAACGTGGACCGATATTGCCCATTTTCAATACCAAACAAACCTTACCTATAAGAAATATTTATGTGAAATTTCAACCCTCTAGCTCTTTCCATTCGGACTCTATCGTGCTTTCAACAGACAGACAGACAGACAGACGGACGGACGGACAAACGGACAAACGGACAGACATAGCTAGATCGTCTTAGAATTTAATGAGGACCCAGAATATATATACTTTTGTGGGTATATGACCAATATTTCTATGTGTTACAAACGGAATGACAAAATCAATATACCCCCCATCTTTTTTGATGGTGGGTATAAAAATTATTTGATTCTACTGTAGACTTTAATATACCAAATCTATTTAAATGACCTTTGCTAGTAGCTTATTCATTCCAAAAAAATACATAAATACATAGATATTTATGTATAGAATATTGTTGCAGTATTTATCTTAAAATATTTATTGAAAAAGCAACGATATTATTGATAATAAGTATGTGCGTGTATACGAAATCTATAAAACATATTGATTTAATATACGATTATAAATAAATAAAATTTGGAAAATGTGTACTCTCGACCACAAACTCAATATTTGTAGTTTGCACAATAATCTATGATTGTGTATTTATGTACGTATACATACATATGTATGTGTATGTATACTTTTATGTACATTTACTAAAGTTGATCAAAATTTTGTATTTTGTGCAAAATTAAATAAACACATGTCCACCACACATACACATTACTCCCATATGGCTACAATGCAAGACCGGCATAATTTTCAGTGGGAGTGGGATTGAATGATGATTGTTAGTGTTTGCCTTGTATTTACGAGTATAAAAAGTATGGGTGTTTACCTCAATAATGTTTATGTATTTGGGAAACAGGACATCCTCCTACTTTATCCAAAATTCATATACAATACATGTTGATTTAGCAAACATGTTTTTGCTGATGGATTATATTTTGTATGGTATTTTTATTTTTTTTTTGTTAGAGGAAATATATGAATCCCAATAAGGTAAACTTTTAGATTAAATTGCAATATAAATTTGTTTAAATGCAATAAACTAGTCAGTGGGAAAAAAATTGTTGAATAATATGAAAAAACTTTACTTTTTTAATAATTTAATAACGTTTTTATATTGTCTTATGTTTATGTGGAATTTTTCCTTCTATTTAGAAAATTACTTTAACAAGATTTTTTGATTTATGAGTTGTTTTGTAAACATTCAATATATTTGTTAATTTTTTACAGGTATTATAAATTTGCTGCTCTGTACAGTGGTCGAAATGGCGTCATTTATTAAAAACTTTTGAACTATAAATTTTTTTTATTTGAAAAAAAAAAAAAAACTAGCAAAAAGTTACAATTAGGGGTTAAAATGCCGAAACTTATACAATAGTAGTGTAAGTCGTTATTTGAACACAGTGATGTCAAGTGATAAAGTCCATTATCATTAGCTAACTTACTTAGTTAGTAGCTAGTTATTAGTTAGTTAGTTAGTTAGTTAGTTAGTAGTTAGTTAGTTAGTTAGTTAGTTAGTTCGTTAGTTTAGTTAGGTAGTTAGTTAGAGTTAGTTAGTAGGGAGTTAGTTAGTTAGTAGTAGTTAGTAGTTAGTTAGTTGTTAGTAGTTAGTTAGTTAGTGTAGTTAGTTAGTTAGTTAGTTATTAGTAGTTAGTTAGTTAGTTAGTTAGTTAGTTAGTTAGTTAGTTAGTTAGTTAGTTAGTTAGTTAGTTAGTTAGTTAGTTAGTTAGTTAGTTAGTTAGTTAGTTAGTTAGTTAGTTAGTTAGTTAGTTAGTTAGTTAGTTAGTTAGTTAGTTAGTTAGTTAGTTAGTTAGTTAGTTAGTTAGTTAGTTAGTTAGTTAGTTAGTTAGTAGTTAGTTAGTTAGTTAGTTAGTTAGTTAGTTAGTTAGTTAGTTAGTTAGTTAGTAGTTAGTTAGTTAGTTAGTTAGTTAGTTAGTTAGTTAGTTAGTTAGTTAGTTAGTTAGGAGGATGTACATACAGACATATACTTTATCGGACCTGTTATGCGCTCCTTAACCAGTGCCTCAGGTGGGAATCGAACCCACCACCTCCGGTCTACCAGACTAGAACACTAACCACTAACCTACCAGAGGCTAATAGTAGACTATTAGTTTAAAAAAAATCTTTATGTCAAAAACCAAATACGATAACAATATGGATAAAAAGTAAGTACTTTCAGATTATGTTATTTGTAAGTCATTAACAGACTTCTTCTTAGTAATGCAGACGGTATGCATTAGTCATTGAAATGTAAGTTGTTGAGTAAGTACAATTTGTTACCATGTTTTTGCTGGGAATATTCATAAGTATCTTCTTTTATGAATTATGACCCTTTGTCGCAAATGCAACAAATTCTTAATTCTATTTAGTAATTTTTAAGTGTCACACGATATCCTTATAAACCCCATATTTTCCAACTGATATAAATTCTATGATTTTAAGTGCATATACGAGCATTTGAAAATAAAGATTTTTATTGCAGCATTTATTTATTTGATTATCTCTAATACAATTTGTTATATGAAAATAAAAACTACAGATTTATTGCTTATTTTAAAATATATAAAAATCTCTGTTAAAGTGAAATCTTAAAATTGACTATAGTGGCAACAAAACCATAAACTATTTTCATTTATGACAGTTTTTATTTATAAGCTATTTTTTGTGGTTCCGGCTCTTTGAAAAACTCACACTGCTGCAAATATAAATTCAAGTTTCTTTAACAATATTTAATGTCAATGTGTCAAAAGGACAATATAAACAAGTAAGAAATTATAGTCGGGCGTGGCCGACCATATGATACCCTACACCAATTGCGAATATTAAATGTGATTAATTTCAATAATAAAGCATTTCTGTTAATCTTATATAGGTTCGAAATAATGTCTGTTCATGTTCGATTGTATGCTGACTAGGAGAAATAAAAGACCGATTTCAATCATTTTCAACAGCCATCGTCAGTGGATCCAGAAAATAGTATGTGACCCATTTTAACAAATTATATTCAAAATTGCGATCTGTTGCGTGCACACAAGGTTTATACGGTCACAAAGACGAACATAGCTTAATAAGGACAAATATGGGGGCTAAGGCAGAAATTGAGCCGATCCTTATAAAATGTGTTATTGGGAATTATCTATATACATATATAATAATGAATGTGTGTTTGTTTGTATGTTTATATGTTTGTTTGTTTGTGGGTTTATATGTTTGTATGTTTGAACGTTATAGACTACTGAACGGCTAAACCGATTTTCTTCAAATTTTCACAGCACATTCCTGTATGTCTGGCAATAGGCTACTTTTTATTTCCGATCATGGCGAAAAATTATAGTGTTATTTATAATTATATTAAACTTAGTTGTTCCAATTTTTGGGAAGATAGTAGTATATTTATAGTAGTTATGAGCTAAAAGGCCCAAATCGGTAGGTCCGGTTGTATGGGGGCTAGGGCAAAAATCTATTTGTGGCAAATTTCATCATGATACTAGTGTTTATAAGTGAATTGTGGACATTCAAGTCATTTTCTGAAGGGAATTTTGTATGGGGGATAGGGTCAAATAATGCCCGATCATTATAAAAATCGACAGTGTTATTTATAATTATATCAAACTTAGTTGTGATGATTTTTGGAGAGATAGTAGTATATTTGACAAAGTTAAGAGCTAAAAGGCCCAAATCGAAAGGTCCGGTTATATGGGGGCTAGGGTAAAACTTGGTCCGATCCCTATAAAATTTATTGTTGGGAATTATGTTTATATAAAACTCATTTGTGCCAAATTTCATCGTGATACTAGTGTTTATAAGTGAATTGTGAACATTCAAGTCATTTTCTGAGGGGGACTTTGTATGGGGGCTAGGGTCAAATAATGCCCGATCTTTACGAAAATCACCATAATTATTAAGACATATATAAAACTAAATTTTTCCCATTTTGTAGATATAGTGGATCATTTAACATAATTATCAGGTCAAAAGCCCTATTCGGGGGGTTGGGTTGTATGGGGGCTAGGTGAAATAATGGACCGATTTCAACCATTTTCAATAGCATTCGTCCTTCGACCAAGAGAAGTGCATGTTCCAAATTTCATCAAATTATCTCAAAAATTGCGACCTGTAGAGTGCGCACAAGGTTTACATGGACACACAGACAGACAGACAGACAGACAGACGGACGGACGGACGGACAGACGGACATAGCTTAATCGACTCAGGAAGTTATTCTGAGCCGATTGGTATACTTTAAGGTGGGTGTAAGACCAATATTTTTGGGTGTTACAAACATCAGAACAAACGCATAATACCCTCCCCACTATAGTGGTGAAGGGTATAAAAACTATAAACATTTTCATTTTTTTCAAATGTTTAAATGTGGGTATTTGTGAGTGTATAAGAGTTTGGTCAAAGAATAATGGTAGGGTGGGGTGTGTATGTGTGATACAAGAGATGGTCCATTGAGTATTTGTCTAGCAAAGAGATAGTATTTGTTTTTGTACAATGCTAAAGTGAGTGACAGATTAAAATACAACATAAACACATTCATGCATATACATATGTGTTAGAGTGTTTTGTGTGTGTGTGTGGTAGGAAAAGCAATAGAATTTTAATGTAAACAACATCATTTACCAAACAACACCAACGGGTTTCTATTTCCTTTTTTCTGCTCTTCCCAAAACAAATAAATCCTCTCACGCTATACAAACTAACAAGCAATGTATTTCCTTTGATGTTTCCTGCAGTTAGAGGTGACTGTCTCGAATAAATGACTCCATTAAATTATTAAAATTTACTCTGGAATATATTAATTCTGGTGAGTTAAGGCTTTTTAACATCAGAATGTTAAAGTCCTGCATGTTCTGCATTGCAAAGAGTGCCTAGAAATGTGTATATCAACCAAAAACCATTGTCTATCAATTCTGTCAAAGACTCCTTGTACTGTTGGGTAATACTACCCATAGTATATACCATAGAACAGTGTTGCTTTTAGCATAGTGTAAGTTCAATGAAAGCTGTGGCTAGAGCTGATAGTAGTGACAAAATCAAACGAATGAATGACGATAACTCCTTGAGGATAAAAACAACATAAACTGCAAAAAAAGAAAAACACAAAATTTGTCAAGAGTTTTTGTCCCCTTTTCATGCAATTTGGAACTTTGTAACTTTACAACTCCTACAAATACAGATACATTAATACTAAACACCATATATGGAGAAGCTAAAAGGATAAGCAGAAACCTCTTTGAATAAATACGGAGTTTCTTGCACAAAAAAAAGGAAAAAGTAAAAAAGTATAGTATGTCAAGTTTGTTTCAGTTGTGCCCTATATGGATAAAAAGTCATTTTAGCAGCTGGCCTTACATGGGAACAATGGCTTTAACTGATTATTTAAACATTATGATAATCATTACGTGTCATGTCTAAATAGGCTTTAAATAGGATATACATAGTTTGGACATAGTTCAAATAATGAACCTATTTTATGTAACTTTGTTATTGTTGACTCTTCAAATGATTAATTTTTCTGTGTTAAAAATATCCACTAAAGTAGTGTAGGGCATAAAAACTTGAGTGTACTCTAGCAAAGTGGATAAAGGGAAGTAAACAAATGAAATATTGTTTACAAGTGACACATTTCTATATTTTTACAAAAATCAAATGTCATATACACAACTACTATTAGAATAAAACACGTCTACAATGCACTCGATCACCTTGAGGTTATACATTTCAATGAATGCTTCTAAATGAAAAGTTAAAAAATTGTCTCAGAAAATTATAGTGCAACTGAAAGTAAGAGGCAGACAACTCATTAAACACATAAACACTGTTTTAAACTTTGAAAAACTTTGTTGCTTTTTACTCACATTTTCAGAAACTCAGTTTCCTGGACGTAATTCCTCAGAATTTTGCAATCAGTGTTCGTGAGAGTTTTATATCCGGAATAATAACACTCAAAATATATTTGGATCTAATTTCGGAGAAAGCCTGACAATGCAAAGAAAGTTTTTTAAAGTTTCACTATCCTCTCTACAGGCTTTACATTCGTATGAATCCGCACGTCCAATTTTGTATGTGTGTCCATTAACAATACGTACCATCATTCTAATCTCAGACTTGCTCATTTTGAGGAGTCTACTCATCCTACTCTCGTTAAGGTTACTCCATAGGATCTTTATGGTTATACCCACCGTTTTAATTTTCCAAGAGGCCTTATGGGTTTATCTCACCTTGAGATCCCGTCGCTTTAAAGCTATTACATTCGTTGCCGACTTCTACAATCCAATACTCTCTTAGATATAACTTTATCATTTGACAGCATTCTGGCTGTCGGTAAATATGTTATGCCTGTGGACGCCATATTTATTCTAATTCAATTTACGCAATCCGTTATTGCTCGGACTTCTGCCTGCAAACTAGTCTTGTGATTAGGTAAACGGTGGTATATTTCTGCATCTGAGTCTTCAATATAGACCAATACTTTCTATCTGGGATCAGTGTTTCAAAGTTTCCGACATATTATGTATCTGGTTTGTGATTAGATACGTTCGATGATTGTGTATAGCCTTCTAATGTGTCCTATAACCGCTTTTGGCCAATTCGACTAATGCTATGAGCCGTTCGGCTGTAAGCGTCGACTCGTACCTTATATAGTTATGTTTCACTGGTTGGAATATCTAGCAGTTTATATATTCTCTTACTTTGAGCGCTAAACGACTTTCATATGATGGAAGATTCAAGTTAGGATTCCAAGGGAGATTGCGGAGACAAAATAAAGGGAATTGTTTTTGGATGAATTCAATTTTGTTTATATGGGTTTCTTGGTTGTTATTATGGATCTCAGATAATTGAAGCATACTCTAAAATCGGTCTTACAAGTGACCTAAACTGAATTGAATAATATGCCTTTAGCTTTATTAATAGTTTGGGATATGTGGGAATTAAAACATAATGGTTTATCGATAGTATGGCAAGATCACATCATTACACATCAATCCTATCTAGTTAATATTCATTTATCGAATGCAAAATAAGATGTTTAGAAAGAAATTGTGATATAATTATGCAAAAGTTTGTTTTATATAATCAGATTTTATATTGCGGATATGGACATGATTTATAAGAATTTCTCGACTAAATTTTATAAAGATTAGTCTCTAATCCTAATAATAGAAATTTCTTCATTCGATCCAAAACTAGTCACGGCTCTCATTATAAAGTAATCTATAACATCTTTTAATCGCCGAGTCTTATTATACCTTACACCACTTTAGTGGGGAGGGTATATTGGGTTTGTGCTGATGTTTGTAACGCACAATAATATTGGTCCTATACCCACCAATCGGCTTAGAATCATTTTCTGAGTCGCTTTAGCTATATCCGTCCGTCTGGCTGTCTGAATGGTGTATATCTGTCTGTCTGTCTATCTGTCTGTCTATCTGTCTGTCGGTCCATGTAAATATTGTAATCAAACTACAGGTCGCATTTTCGAAGATAATTCAATGAAATTTAGTACATTAATTCCTGTTATCTCAGTAACGAAGTCTATTGGAAATGGTTATTTCACCTAGCCACCATACAACTGAACCAACGAAAAGGGCTTGTAAACCTTGTAATCAAAGTACAGGTCGCAATTTTGAAGATAATTCAATGAATATCAATATTGTTCGAAAATAATATATGTAAAGTCCATTTTAAAATCATTCTGTATGGCATAATGTGAATTATTTTGCACTGAAAGTTTATTTAAGCTAGAATTTGTCTGCTAGTTATTTTCAATGCTATTGGAACTTTTTGTTTAAACTAATATTATGAGCCAAAAATTAGTTTCTTGTTAATAAGAAATACAATTAAGTTCTCAAGTTTACATATTATAAGGCATTTTATATTGTAGATTGGAAACAAGCCATTTAACAATTACTTTTTGCAAGCTTTAGTAAAAACTATGAAAAACAAGCGAAAAAATAAATAAAAATATTGTGCAATTGTAAAAATCCAATTAAATACTTATATGTACATTAGGGTGATAACTTTTATACAATTTTTAAAAATTTGAAATTGGACGAATCTATTTCACGATTTGCCGCGTAATGACCCGAGAAATGGGTTCTCGTTATTAGAATACTACTGGCTATCACGTACGGATAGAGCCTGATATTGGTTATACCCTAATGTACAAGCATATATTTATGATGAATTTATAAAAAGGGGTTCAGTTATAAAAATTGATACAACAATTAAAAAAAATTCAGTTTACATCTACAATTTTTTATTTGGGTTAATTTTTATCAGAGAACACTGTGTAAGTTTTAACGTCAATAAAGAAATATTACAAACGAAATATAAATATATATATGAAATTAATATACATATGTACGTATGTATGTATATTCAATAACGTGACCAATTTTATTTCTCAAAATTTAAAAAAAAAATTGCAACTTGAATAACAAATATGTACTTAAAGAACATTTGCAAATATGTATTTGAAAAGGCAAACAAAATAAATGTTATAAAAGAAAGCTGCAAAGTTTTTAAATGCGTTTTGCTGTTGCTTAATATAATTTAATGTCATAAAAACGACACAGCCCTTTTGAATTGCCAAAACAAAAAATATTCTAGGTAGTACACTTTCTATAACATTTCCCCTTGGCAAAATTTACACTTAGTTATTCGTTAAGTGTTTGCAGAAATAAATTTAGAATTGATTGTAAAACGGCAACAAATTGATTAAATTAGAACGAGCTGTTCGTGTTACTATAACGATTTATTTACTTATTTTATTTTGGCAAAAACCACGTTGGATTTTATTAACAAAAAAAAAAAAAAAAATCATTTCTTGTGTAAACATACTCTTGTCAGTGTAAACAGATGCCTACCCGTAAAAAATAATTTTCAATTATTATTTTAATACTATATAGAAGTTTCAGACAAATATTGGCAACAAAAAAACGTGGATTTTAAATGAAATCCTGTTTTATAAGTTTTTTCTTTAACATTTTGGTTAAACAGAAATATAATCAACATAGTGCAAAACGTTGAACAAAAAGAAATTTAAATTAAATGAAATAAATAAATTAAATAAATATGTGTATGTATGTTGATACGTATGTAGACAGACAACAGCGAAATGTATTTATCATAAAAACTTATAAGTATATTGGTACTTCGAATTTAGACATACATAGATACATACATACATGCATACATACATACTACATACATACTACATACATACATACACATACATACATACATACATACATACATACATACATACATACATACATACATACATACATACATACATACATACATACATACACATACTACATACAACTACTACATACATACATACCTACATACATACATACATACTACATACATACATACATCATACATACACATACATACATACATACATACATACATACATACATACATACATACAGACATACATACATACATACATACATACATACATACATACATACATACATACATACATACATACTACTCATACATACATACTACATACATCATACATACATACATACATACATACATACATACACATACATACATACACATACATACATACATACATACATACTACATACATACATACACATACATACATACATACATACATACATACATACATACATACATACATACATACATACATACCTACATACATACATACATCATACATACATACATACATACATACATACATACATACATACATACATACATACATACATACATACATACATACATACATACATACATACATACATACATACATACATACATACATACATACATACATACATACATACATACATACATACATACTACATACATACATACATACATACATACATACATACATACATACATACATACATACATACATACATACATACATACATACTACATACATACATACATACATACATACATACATACATACATACATACATACATACATACATACATACATACATACATACATACATACATACATACATACATACATACATACATACATACATACATACATACATACATACATACATACATACATACATACATACATACATACATACATACATACATACATACATACATACATCATACATACATACATACATACATACATACATACATACATACATACATACATACATACATACATACATACATACATACATACATACATACATACATACATACATACATACATACATACATACATACATACATACATACATACATACATACATACATACATACATACATACATACATACATACATACATACATACATACATACATACATACATACATACATACATACATACATACATACATACATACATACATACATACATACATACATACATACATACTACATACATACATACATATTTATCCTTATATGTCGGATACAATAGAGGAGCGGCTAAAATTGAGTTAATAATACTACCTTCATCACTATATAAGATTTTTCTTTTAATCAACACACTTTTTACATGGAAAGGAGCGTACAACAGTAACGTTAGTGGCCTAGGTGTGCATATTTCTTCGGACATGATTAATAAGAGAATTAAGATAATTTCTTTTACGTATGGAGATGGAACTTGTTTCGGCTTATCAAAGATATTCTCAAATCTGGAAAACCTTAATATGTGACACAAAAGTTGTATTCTTCCGCATGTCCTTCCTACTGAAAACCTGGGAACGGATAGTCGATAGAACGCTTAAACTCAGAATATCAGACATTGAAAACCGTATTAAATGAAGTTTCCCAAAGATATTGGACTTAGACCTGTCTGCTATGCAGACGATGTCGTGATACTTCTAAGAGGAAAGGATACAAATTACTTGTGTATGAGACCCTGAAAAGTAGGCTCAAGCGAGATAACTGAAAGTTGACTCGGCAAAAACACAAAATCTGTCTTTTCACAAGAAAGGCGAAAATTTACAAACATATTGATTCCTGCCTCCTGGGCAAGAATATAAAGCCGCTGTAGATAGATTAGGCATGGGTTATGATTACTACCTCAGGCTTAAGTATGAATGTGTGTTTATTTGTTCGTGGATTTGTTTGTATGTTACGGTTAAACGGATTTTCTTGAAATTTTTTATTTTGATATTTCAAGTAGGCAGTGTGCCACGCCCTATTTTAAAAACTGCTACAGCTAGATCCCTAAAATTGTGTATGAACAACTTTTACATCCATATAAACAATTGTGGACTAAATGGCCGGACTGGGTATAAGTAGTGGGCGTGGCACTTCCCGTATAGAGAAAATATTGAATTAGTATTTTTGAGAAAATATATAAGTTAGAGACCTCAAATTTTGCGGCAAGAACATCTTTGACATCCATGTAAACATTTTGCAAGAATAACCTTGACATCCATGTGAACTATGTACAACAAGTAGGACACCTCAACTATTGTATAAGAAGCTTTAGTATCAATATGAACATTTGGTTTAAGATTATGTCGACTAGAAATAGTGGGCGAGGCTCCTCCCATATAAATTAAATACTAAAAGTCATAAGTTAGTATATTATAAACGAGACTGCACCTGCAGCCGAACGCCAGTTAACTTTAGCCGAACTCACCAAATACGGTTTTAGCAGACTTCATCGGTATATACTGGACACTTTGGAAAGCTATACTTATAAGTATATATCTGATTGCATACCATACTTAAATATCGTATTGCATACCAGACAAAACTAAATTCAGTCAGAATTTTATACCCAGCAAGAGCTTAGTAACCACTTACCTATTTACATACTTTTCTATGACTTCTACATATCGTCCTGATTACATAGAAGCATTCTAATAAAGCCTTATTAATAAAGTGTTACATAAATACCTTAGAATTCATTAGTCATCTTCTCCGTGAAGCTATACATGCTATACACGATTTTTCATACGATTTACATTGACTATTTTTTCTAAATACTTGTAAGCGATTGTTTATTTATTTAGCTCCTTACTGGTAATTAAAGATTTTGCTATTTACTTTGTTAGGTCTCAGATGAATATTTCTTGTAGTTTCAAACATAAAACATTAGTTTCCTTATAGTAGTCAATTGGAGATATTTGTTCACTTAAGTTAACTCACAAAATTGTATGTCATTATAAATTTATCCTCATTGTGCGTGACTGCAGTTGAATTTTAACACTTTGAAACGAAAATTAATGCCTTAAACATTTTAGAGCAAACACGCAAATACAACATCATCATTCATTTACCTTTATTTATACGGATTATTAAGTGTGAACACACTTTATGTTTGAATGGTTGGCATTTCTTTTACTTTTTGGCATTTGAAACTTTTAAGTGCATTTTTAAGAGTAGAGTAATATTTTGTAGAAAAAAATTAAGAATTTTATTTGAAATATTAAGAGCTGAAGGACATGGTGACCTAAATAAAAAGATGAAAAATTTGGTAGAGCATGGCCGAGTAAATGACACCCTTTACTAGCATTCCGTTAGTGGAGTAGAAGCGGAGCATTAGAGCAGTAGAATTTTCAACTATAAATGGCGGGTATCGTTATAGAAAGCAAAGAATATTAATATTGTTTATATTTTAAAACAACTTTTAGAAGAAACTAATTTTAATTACTATTATTTATATTGCACAGTTAACCACATGAAATCCATTTTTACATAAACTACATATTCCTATAAAATTGTATTTATTATTGCAAAAATGTTTATAAAATTTATAAAAAATATTATATAAATTAATCCTTTTTGTAGTCATACTAGTCTCAACAAAATATTTAAATTCCATCTATTTTGTTATTTACAAACATAAGTATTTATTTAAATTTTTTATTTAAAAAATAAATTTTGTAAGATAGAAAAAATGTTTCAGATTGACCGCAGCATTAAAAAAATGTTTTGCAATCAAATTTTATTGTTAACATAAATATTTAAATTGTGTTTTTTTTTTCTTAAATTTATAAATAATTTTGTTTATGTAAATAAAATATAAATTTACAAACAATGTAAAAAATTGTCAATTATTTTTTTAATAAATTGGGTTTTTAGGTCAATAAAAATTTAGTAAATAAAGTTAAATTATTGTATAAATAGTTAAACCACAGAAATATATGTATATATTCAACAAAAAAATAATATATTTAGTTTTATTTATAGAAATAAATTAAATTAATATTTAAGAATGAGTGCTAATATTAATTGAGTACTTCTGAGGAAATATAAGAGTTAGTTAGTTAGTTAGTTAGTTAGTTAGTTAGTTAGTTAGTTAGTTAGTTAGTTAGTTAGTTAGTTAGTTAGTTAGTTAGTTAGTTAGTTAGTTAGTTAGTTAGTTAGTTAGTTAGGGGAGTTTTCCCGCTCGGGGGAGTTTTCCCGTTTTTCCTACCGAGCGCGTCCCCGGGTGGTGGATAGGGGGTGGTGATGGACCATCTTTCCTCCCCCAGTTTTAGTTTGAATCAAGCTGAGGGAGGGCAGATTGTCCACCACCTGGGAATATTATATTCCCCGTGGACCAAAAACTGGAAAAAACAACATGGAAAATAACAAGTTAGAGTGCTAAATTCGGCTATGCCGAATCTTAAATTCCCTCCACCAGCAAGCTACTTTTTTATTAAAACCCATTTATCTATCTAACTTTTAGATAACTTGGCAAGATTTTTGTTTCTGTATTGAGGGTACTAACATTTATGCATATGTCAAACTAATTTTAAATAGTCGAGAAAAATGTGTATTAATAAGCCAGTTTGAAAACATTTCAATATCATGATTTATCTGTACACAGAACATACTCATTTCGAATTTTATCCGGATATAAACATTTAATTACGAATTAAGTGGTATTAAGTGATTTTCAGAAGTATACCTTATATGGGAGCTAAGACAACCTATGAGCCGATCCGGATCCGACACGTTTATGTCGAATTTTATCTCGATAACTTTGATTGTCAATGTGCATTTCAGTAATTTTCGGAAATGGTCCTTATATGGGAGTTGTGACCTATTATCGACGGATAAGGAAAATATTTCGTATAATGATTTATATGCAAAAAAAAAAAAAAAAAAATCAAGTCGAATTTTACTACAATAGATTTATTAATTAATGAAATATGTGCGTTTAGGTGATTTTCGAATGTGGACTTTATATATATAGGAGCTATGACCTTACACAAAACATATTTGTGTCAAATTTTATCAAGATATCTTTATTTGATAGTGAAATATGTGCGTTTAAGTGATTTTTTTATGTGGACCTATTATCATATATTGACCAATCCGGAAAAAATTTGGTAGAATGATTTATCCCGATAGCTTTTTTATTCAAAGAAATATATGCGTTTAAGTGATTTTCGTAAGTGGACCCTCTATGGGAGCCTATCCGGAAAAAATTTCGTAGAGTGATTAATATAAAGACAAAACATGTTTGTGTCGAATTTTATCAACATAAATTTTTTGGACAATTAAATATGTGCGTCTAAGTGATTTTCGGAAGTGGGACTTATATGGTAGCTATGACCAATAATGGAGCGATCCGGGAAAAAGTGATAGAATGATTTATATGTACACAAAATATATTCAAGTCGAATTTTATCTTTATAGTTTTAAAATTTAATGAAATATATGCTTTTAAGTGATTTTCGGAAGTGGACTTTATATGGGAGCTGTGACCAATTATGAGCCTATCCGGAAAAAATTTCGTAGAGTGACTCATATAAAGACAAAACATATTTGTGTCGAATTTTATCAAGAGCATTATTTGACAATGAAATATGTGATTTTAAGTGATTTTTGGAGGCGGGCCTTATATGGGAGCTATGACAAATAATGGACCGATCCGTAAAAAAATTTGGTGAAATGATTTGAATGTACACAAAACATATTTTTGTCGAATTTTATCCCAAATGGTTTTAGAATTCAATGAAATATATGCGTTTAAGTGATTTTCGGAAGTGGACCTTATATGGGAGCTATGACCAATTATGGGCCTATCCGAAAAAAATTTCGTAGAGTGACTCATATAAAGACAAAACATATTTATGTCGAATTTTAGCACGATAGCTTTATTTGACAATGAAATATGTGTTTATAAGTGATTTTCGGAAGTGGGCCTTATATGGGAGCTATGACCAATAATGGACCGATCCGTAAAAAAATCTATAGAATGACTTATATGTATACAAAACATATTTTTGTCGAATTTTATCTTGATAGCTTTATAATTCAATGAAATATATGCGTTTAAGTGTTTTTCGGAAGTGGACTTTATATGGGAGCTATGACCAATTATGGGTCTATGCGGAAAAAATTTCGTAGAGTGATTTATATTTAGACTAAACATATTTGTGTCGAATTTTACCAAGATATCTTTATTTGACAATGAAATATGAGCTTTTAAATGATTTTCGGAAGTGGGCCTTATATGGGAGCTATGACCAATTGTTGGCCGACTGAGTTCATATTATATTTGCTTGTACAAAATTTTGTGTTGATAGCGATATATTTGAGGGAGTTATTAGCGATCAACTAATTTCCGGGAATATATACCTTTGTATGGGGGCTATGGGAAATATTGGATCGATTGTAAAGATTTTTAACATAATTGATCACTGCCCTAAAAAAATAATGTGTGACGAAATTCATTGAAATATCTTTGGTAGTTTCTGAGAAAACTTCGAAAGAATTAGCAAAAAAACGTAATTTTTTTCGAGGTAGTCTGAAATTTTTACTCATAACTTTTTACATTGTGAACCGATTTTGCTGATTTTCAATACCAAACTGCTTAGGATAATAATAAATATTTTGGATGAATTTGGTTGATTTCTTTTGCTTAGTTTTAACGTGAGCGTGTTTTACACAGACAGACGGACATAGCTAAATCGACTCAGAATTTGATAAGGACTCAGAATATATATACTTTGTTGGGTCTTAGATGAATATTTCTTGGTGTTACACACGGAACGACAAACTTATATATACCCTCTATCACCACTGATGGTGGTGGAGGGTATAAAAATAAAAAGATGAAAGTTACGGTGCAGGGCCTAAATAACCCAGTACCAGCGGCAAGTGTTGATCCACTCGCGAGTCACTTGTCGTCGTCATCCTGCAATCGTGAGCAAAATACTACTACGGAGGTGGGTACCTTGGCCTCCGTGGCGGACAATGCGTCAAGTCTACAGCATGCCATTAGCAAAAACATAGGGGTGAAAGAGAAGGATGTACTCGGAGAGAGCTCTAAGCTACCTCAGCCTTTAAATATAGGTGAGGGTTCCGACTCTGAATCCTCAGAAGATAATAACAACACCATTATAGCAAATCCCAAAATGGATGAAGTAGGGCAAATGGTGAAACAGGTGAGTGATAGCATAGCTAAACTACCTATTACTAAGAAAAGACTATCTGGAGCACAGAGGAGGAAGCTGAAAAAGATGCTTCAGGAAATCATAGTTAGTCAATCCAACGACACTCCAAAGGAAAAATCGGACTCTCTCACAAGATCTGAGGCAAAGAGGATCAGGTCTCCCGAAGAGTTGACAACTGAGAATAAACCTAAGGAGAAAAAGAGCTCCCCGTTTTCTAATACACAGTCGAAGCCAAGCCATACTTCACTCAAAGGAACCTCAAGTCAGAATCCTGAGAGTAAGGGTGACAACGCTAAGATAGATATCCCGAAGACGACCACGTCGGCGAAATCAACCTCGAAGGTAAGGGTATCTCAAAAGAAACCCCGAAAAGCGAGGAAAGATAGGCTTGACAGTGGAAAAGTTGCCAAAAGAAGACACCGGGACGATCTCTGTTATGCAGTTTACGATGCCGGTAATCCGACAGGCAAAATTCCAATAGACCAACAGAGTAAGGTAGAAGATCTGGTGAACAATAACATAGTGGACCACGCAATCACTTCAAAGGGCCAACAACCAATAGAGAGCGTGAGCTGCGAGTTCAGAATGGGCGTGATGTTGATGAGGTTGGCATCTCACCAATGTGTGAGCACCCTAAAGAACTTGGTGGAAAGTATCCCTCCTCCCTGGGACGGCGCTAAGCTTGGACTGGCAAAGAAGAGCGAGCTTCCGGTGCTCTTAAAGTCAAAATGCTGAGCTGGCCGTGGAAAAATGGGACGTCTTTTACAGAAAAGAAGAACATGAGGGAACTTTATTTGTAATAGGTATCGACCAGAAATCTATGGCTAGTCTTGCCAAGAATAAAGGTAGGGCTTACTTCGCCTCTAAAGCTGTCATATTCAAAATTAGGAAGGTGCCGATTGGAACGGCTGTTACAACAAGCCTCGAAAAGGACACTAAAATACCTAAGACCACAGCATCAGTAGCAACTACTGATAACGTTAAGGAGTCAAATCCTAAAAGCGAGGAAGATACCACCAACTCGCCAAAAGAAGGTGCAGCTGCCTCAATCGGGCCTGTTGTCCGCTCCATAACCAGTGCCTCAGGTGGGATTCGAACCCACCACCTCCGGTCTACCAGACTAGAACATTAACCACTAACCTACCAGGGCACGACATCTCCAATATGAATTAAATACAAAAATTCATATATTTAGGAAATCATTTGCACGTGCAAAATTGAAATCGATAGAAATAATATGAGGTAAAAATGGGCGGACTAGCAATAGGGAGTGTGACACCCCCGTATAAATTAAATACAAAAACTCATATATCTAGGGAACTATTGGAGCTAGAATCCTCAGATTGCACGAACAACGGACTTACCAATAAGTGGTGTGGCACATCCCATATGAACTAAATACAAAAACTCTTATATCTGGGAACTTATTACAGCTATAATTCTCAAATTATTGAACATTTGGAAAAAATGTGTTAACTGGCGATAGCAGGCTTTACAGCACCCATACGAATTGAATACTGAAGTTATTATATTTGGTACGAGTTCTCAACTTTTGTACAAGGAGCTTTGTTTCAGTATGAACATTTGAAGAATAAGTGGACTAGCAATAATTTAATTTCCATACGCATACGTTAGTTCCCTTTGTTTGTATGCATCTTCAATGATGTCTTGAAGAATTGACAAATAGGGTTGTTTTAAACCTTGTTTAATTGATTTAATTATTTAATAAAAAATACTTCAAAAACTCAAACTTAAATACTGCGAACAGGTGGAATCTAATAACTTTTGTTCACATTCTTATTTAAGTAATTTATTTGATGTTATATATGGGTTTTTCATTGTCGATACTGTTTAGTTAATATCCGACATAAATTATTTTTTCTGTCAATTTTCTAGAAATTTAAAAGATCATACCCCATTCTAAAGTTTCACCTTGTCGTATAAGTAATGTAAAACTAATAAACAACTCTCAATATAAAGTACACGTACCCTGAACATATTTTTACTACATGATCCATTTATGTAGGTAATCTCAAAACTACTCTCCTGTAAATATTATTGGGGTACATGATTCTTTTAGTAGTCCTATGTATTACGTAGTCCTTACATAGGTCATTGCAACGTTAAATGGATCAAGTTTTTTTTTATATTTGGATTAGTTTTGCACCAATCCTAGTCCTTTGCGGAGTACTCTTTACATGAGTGTGGAGAATAGTCTTAATTTATGCCGAATAATAAATTTACTATGTATGTATATGTAATCTACACAGTATTTTGTAGATTTCTTTGTAACTTATGACCAAAAAAAAAATTAAATAACACTTTTATTAATTTAATTTTGTATAAAATTTATATCTTACTAAATATGATTTAATGTTTTTATAAGTCATCCAGTATATTGACTTAACATTCAGCTAAATAAACTACCCATCAGCCACACTCACCAAAACATGTCAATTTCACATCCACAAATGGCAACCATAACATTTTTAATTATTCGAAAGAACAAAGTAAAACAACGAATAAACTGAAAGTGAAATTTAACCGCAACCAAAACAATTGAATTACATGCTTATTTGTATGTGTATGTGTATGAGTATTTGTATTAGGTTTTAGATTTGTTTAAACATAAACATTATTTATATCCCAACAGTTACATAAGGAATCAATGTGCCCATTTTAGAAAGTTTTTTCTAAATAATTTGACTTTTAATTTATTGAGAAACACATTAGTCAATTGACCCGGTTAAATTAAGAACTGGAGTCAATTTAAATTATTAAACAAATAATTTACTATAAGCGCGGATAATTCCAAATGAATGGAAAATCAATTATTCCTTACAACCAACCTAAACTGCATGGTTGTTTGTTTATGTATGGAAATAAAACCATAAATGACAATACTCTCACAGCCACTGATTACCACTAAAATTAGACTAATTGAAAAATGCAGACTCGTTGAAATACAAACACCCAAATACTTGCTTTTAAATAATGTTAAAAATGTAAACGAACCTTAATTAAGTAAATCTTGACAAAACGTGTAGACATTCCCGTACTATAAATACAAACATTATTTAATTGGCAATGATGCCAAGACATTAAAGTAATAAAACGTGTCTACTTTTGTGAAGTTTTGTGAATGTTTCTGTTTTTTAGATAAAAATATTTATTTTAAAAATTGTATTACAATAATGAAAAAATTATAAGAAAATTAATAATTTTGTATAACCTCCAATGTCATCAATGACGATCGAGCGTATACGTATTTTATGTATATTTTATATGCGGGGAATATAAATGTAAGATGTTGGCTTCAAAAAGAACTACAATTATAATTTTGAATACGAATACGGCCTTGAGCTGGGCTCAACCGAGAGGCCTCAATGTCAACCCGGCAAAAACGGAAATCTGTCTTTTCACAAGAAAGACAAAAATTTCTACGTATACTGAACCTTGCTTCCTGGGCAAGAAGATACCAGTGACAGACAAAGTTAAGTACTTAGGTGTAGTCCTCGACCGGAAATTAAAATGGAGGATCAGCAAGGCACATCGGTGCTGGGCGATATGTAGGAGAACTAAATTGGCTTTATAAAACTGTAATTAGACCAATTCTACCTCATGCTTCAATAATATGGTGGACTGCTTTAGACAAAAAGTGCAATATCAAACTACTACAGGGAGTTCAGCGTACATGCTGCTTGGGTATAAGTGGTGCCATGTATACTACTTCAACCAAGGCTCTGGAAACGTTGCTAGATATTCCACCCATTGAAACATATTTAAGATATGAGACGGCGCTTACAGCCGAACGGCTCTTTACTTTAGGCGAACTAGCCAAAAGCTGTTATAGGACACATCTTCAATGTATACTGGACACATTGGAAGGTTATACACAATCATCGGACATGCCTGATCGTATACCAGACACAGAATATGTCGGAAACTTTGAAACTCTGATCCCAGATAGAATGTCTTGGTCAAGCGGAACATTAGAGCAAATACCAGTAGGAATCCGTTGTTACACGGATGGCTCTAAATTGGGGGACAAAGTGGGGCTGGGGTTCTATATTGAAGACCCAGAAACAGAAATATACCACCGTTTACCTAATCATAACACAAGCTTCCAGGCAGAAGTCCGAGCAATAACGGAATGCGTAAATTGGATTAGAATAAATATCGCGTCCACAGGGCTTAATATATTTACCGATAGCCAGAAGGCAATTTGGGCGATATCAGGTGATAGAACTAAATCTAAGACCGTATTGTATTTTAAGAAAGCTTTAACTGAATACTCTCCCAGAGGTAAGGTTCACATCATATGGGTACCAGCCCACTCGGGAGTAGTCGGTAACGAAAGGGCGAATGTAATAGCTTTAAAAGGTAGGGAGCTCGAGGCAGTTAACCTGACAAACGCGAAGCCATTAGACGCAACAAAAGCTGAACTAAAAATATGGGTGAGAGAATCCCATAAGGCTTCTTGGAATAATGAAACAGTGGGTAGAACCACGATGATCCTATGGGGTGACCCTGATGAGAGCAAGACGAAAAATCTCCTCAAAATGAGCAAGTCTGAAGTTAGTATGATGGTGCGTATTTTGAGTGGACACACAGGATTACGAGCACATCTATGCAAAATTGGACGTGCGGATTCAGACGAATGTAGAGCCAGGCATTATACGTATAATACGTTATTGCCCTTTGCAGGTTCGCTTTTGGTTGATAGGAGCTTTACGATTGGGGTAACTGGTTATAAGAGCACTTTAAAGGTTAAAGTGTTTAGAAGCAGTGCCGAAGGCCTGTATGGCTAATTAATACATAAATTAATTAGCTGTTAACAGCTCCCCTCAGCGTCAGGGTAAAGCGCTGTTGTAAGTTAGTTGGCCAGTTCACGTACGCCGTCGCTGCTTGGATGGTCCGTCTGAATGTGCATAATAGTGGGAACAAAATTGAATCTGAAAAAAATCAAACGAGCAAGGAGGAGAAGCGGACAGAACTAACGTACAGAGTAATGAAAGAGTAATAAAAGTGGAAACTACGGCTTTTAGGGACTGAAATAGTGAGGAGGTTGGTGACGCGGACTTAACTTTAGACGGAGGACTTACACTGACTGACTAATGTTTATGCCAGGAGCTTGGAGCATGAGGTACAGATTCTTACGGCCTGCAATGACCTTCTAGGGCTGTCGAAAGACTCCTTTGTAGAATGCGGTGCCGCTCAGAAGTTTGGGGAGATGGATCTGTCCTTCTACGAGGAGCATGACATCACTGTGGTGTCTGTTCATGATCGAAGCCAGAGTCATCCCCTACTGCCGACTAGGCCGAGGGGGAACCAAGAAAATCACTGGATAAAAAGTCGTCCACATGACGCGAAGGACAAAAGAGGACCATTAGGTGAAGTGGATCTGGAGGTGGCCAGAACTTCAAGATGAAGGGGACCAACAAATATTTGTCAATAGGGGCCATTAAAAGATCTAGATCCGGAGATGATCAGCCGGCTTAGTCGACGATGAAAGCAAAGAAGTCCATGGGCCTGGATGGTAACCTTCAAGCAGCGGTATAAATCGGTGTGATCCGGATGAGAAGATCGCCTGTGGCAGCTGGTCGAAAGTAGGTTCCTGGGCGAGTTCGCTGCGTACAGTGATCGTCCAGATGATATTTCATTTAGGAGTGCAGACTGGGCTAAGATTTTCAATTGTGGTAAAAAGAATTCCTTCGAATTTTTAAGGGCCACAATTGCCAAGCATGGTGACCTTCATGCATCTGAATTAGATAGTGACAGTGTGTATTCCACCACCCATTATAAGCGGTGGAAACCATACTTGCGGTATTGGCCAAGCAGAAAAGTAATCTCGTTACAAATTAACAAATTAACACCAATGGAAGTTTGTTGCTTCAATGCTGAGTAAGGAGAATACAGGGAGGTATTTTCGTTTTGCTGTAGACTAGATCTCGAAACCTCGAGATATTGGATGGGTTGAAGTGAGTTGCCAACTTTGGTCTTGGGGGTATAACTATAGGTTTTGTTATTCCATTTATAATACATCAAAATATCGGTCGTAAGCCCACAGAATTATATATATTCTGGGTCTTTATTAAATTCTAAGACGATCTAGCCATGTCCATCCGTCTGTCTGTTGAAATCGGAAAAAGAAGAGCTAGGGAGCTGAAATTTTGCACAAATATTCTACATCGATGCAGTTTATTTGGTATTGAAAATGAGCCATAGTCCCCCAAAGAAGTATAGAAGTCACAACTGGTTTTCAAGCAAGAGTATAGCAATGAAATTTCACATAAACATAATTGACCATAACCCTCATATAAGGACCCCTCAGAAAATGACTATAACCCTGCAAAAATTGAACTACTCCGGAAACGAGTGTAAAGAGTACTCCTCAACAGAATAGGACTGGTCCAAAACTAATTCAAATATATGGAAAAAACATACTTCATTTAACATTGTGATGTATTAGGGAAGGACCACGTAATACATTAATGCATTACATCCGAGTAGTTCCAAAACTAGTCCCATGCTGAAATTATGGGAGTACATGATCCTTAACATGCTCCTTTATAATGCAGACTATGGACCATGTTGCGTTTGCAAAAAATGTATATCTGGAAAACCATTAGAGATAAAGTACTGAAATTGTACAACAAATGTATGGACATTTTTGAAATCACTATGAACAATTTAAATATAACATCTCGTAGTATTTAAATATAAAAATTCGTATATCCGGAAAACTATTAGAGGTAGAATTGGGAACATTGAGATATATATGAGCGTTTGGAAAATATAGTTGAACTTGTAATAGGGGGCGATGACCACCTATATCTGTGAAACTATTAGAAGTAGAATATTCAAATAATGAATGACTTATATTAAAATCCATATTCACTTTTGGGAAAACTAGGTAAAATTGCAATTTTTGGCGTGGCATGTTTTTATTGATTCATAAAAAATAAAAACTCTTCCAATGCCGTTTGCCAAATACGTTTAACTAAATAAATCTATAATTTTCTCCTTATACTTTAACAGCAACTTTTAAATGTTGTTTTCACCTCCCCTAATTGTCATCTACTACACATTCTTAATTTTGAATGTGGTTTCGTTTCCATTATACAGACCTTTTGTTTTCTACGGTAAATAATTTCATCACCATTATCATGTCAATGGCGCCGGAAACCATAAGAACCTTAAGTCTTTACACAAATTAGTATGGGTAATTAATTTCCATATGACTTTTTCATTTTGTCCCCAAAAACAATTATCAAAAATGATGCAGAAACATAAAAAAATCTATTGTCTTGGGAACCTGCGACATAAACAAACATTCACCATTTGTCTTAAATAATAAACATTAAATGAATTCAAGTGAAAAATTTATGTTACTTAAACATTTGCAGGTGGCATATATGTATGTATGGGAGATAATATAAAATTTAAAATAATAAATGTATTTTCTTCGTGGTCGGATTTTTAAAATGTGTTCAATGATTTCGAAGAAAAAATTAAGATGTGTTGAAATAAGAGAATAATGGTATTAAAATATTTACGGTATGTAAGCAAAAAATATTTAATTGTAATACTTAAATTACCATGAAACATAAAGAAAGTGTATTTTGTTGCGTTTAAAATACGCAAAAAATGGAGAAAATAAATACGAAAGAAGACATGTTAAATATACATCTGAGAACGAGAGGGGATTAATGATCTATAATAAAATTCGTAATAATATTAAAAAATGAGAAAATTTAATGTTATATATTTCTGATAAAAATTCAAATGAATCTTATAATCCTTTAGCACAAACCGATAAAGTAATAGTAAAGTTTTTTTTTTTTTTTTTTAATGACACATTTATTGCATTTATTTCTTCAACATTCCCCCATATATACTATGTCTTTGATTACAATTGCAAAGCAAAGTCAAACTTTTTTAAATTTCAAAGCAATTCTTTTACTATTCCCCTAGCTACAGTTGAACAAAGCTAAAAAACTTTATACAATACTGAAATTTAAATTGGCTTTATTTGTTGTTCGCATATAACAATCCCTCGCCTTTCAAACTACGCTTGTTCATTGTTTAATTTCGAAAAGGAACGAAAAAAAAGTGTCAGTTGGCATTAAAATAACATTTTATTTTTATTCGTGCTGCAAATACTCGTAAATGGTTACAACAAGTGTGTACAGATTTTGTTTAATCCCGCATTTAAATGTATAAAAACCGTAAACTCACATACATGTAGTATTGCATATATGCACATGTAACAATTGCAATACTTACATACGCACACATCGTATTTTTCCCAAAACAAGAAATTTTTAAACGTAAAAACCATTATACAAACTAACTACAACAGCATCGTTGTTGTTGTTGTCGGCCATTGTTATTACTTGCTATGCTGACAATAGCAAATGTTGTTTAAAACATTTTAATACACCGGCACATAGTTATGACTGTTTCCAGTAGGTTTAAAAGGATGCAATGTCACTGTGCCTAAGTCTTAGTTTACTTATAGTAAACTAAAGGCTGTCTCTGTTCTAGCATATAAAAAGGTCTCTAAATTGAAAACCTTTACACTCGTTGACAAAGAGTGCTATCTAAAAATTGCCTTTTCCACTGTGATTCTGACAGTAGATATTTTGTCCAACTATTGATTGACTTTAAATTATAAGTTTGGGGTCATTCTATACGAATCTACTATTTGTAAACATATAAAAGCCAAGCGTCACTGTATAATCCGAATGAAAATAAAGTGCAGTGTTTCTTAGAAGAATTTTTGTGTGAAAACCCGGTTTCAGTATCCGAGAAACAGGTTTTCGTTATCAGAACATCACAGGCTATCACTTAGTGGTAGCACTTATTTCTGGTTATAACCCTAGAATTTTTGTGGGAAAACCCGGTTTCAGTATCCGAGAAACAGGTTTTTGTTATCAGAACATTACTGGCTATCACTTAGTGATAGGGCTTATTTCTGGTTATAACCCTAGTCTTTAGTTCCTCGTCAGCGCTTGAAAATCATAAATTCAGTACTATTTTTCCCAAAAAAACTTTCTTCAACTTTGAGCTTTTTATAAGCTTTTGATCAACAAAAATAAGGTGATTAAATCCTTATAAACGATTTGTATACCATCATGCATTGGCTTCTTTGGACTAGCTATTTGACTGTATTTTTGTAACCAAAGAAGTGCCTAGAACATGTCCTTGATAAAATATCTAGCCATCTAGCTGAGCTTGTGGATTCCCCCCGGGGCATGTTTCCTTGATGAAAAACTCCATGGTGTATTGCAATCCCGGGGTATAGAGGTGCTACCAATACCTCCAGTCTGCCGGAACTATAAACTGTTCATGATCAAATGTATCCTCGGCCTTTCCTTGAAATGATTTTGACATGGGGTCTAACCAGAGTACCATATAATCTGGCACTACGGGTAACCGGTTGCCCACAGGACCTAGTCCTGACCGGTCAATTGGTTGAGATTTCTTCGGGATCTACGTAGTGGGGAGAGAATGTTGGTTTATGGACTGATAAATCCAAATGCCAAATATGTTTGGATTCTCTGTTGCCATCTCAACAGATGTCACTGGGTGATGTGACAAAGCAACTTATGCTGGATTCCTGAACCCGTTGAGTATTTCTTACTCTTCGCGTAGTAGGGCACCAGCATATAATGGGGAATTTTCAGGTCGACACTTCGCAGTTGCCTGTCATTCCGTAGATCGTTCTTTATGGAATGGAACAGATGTAATTTCTGAATGATCGGGAAAGACTCCTCTGCCCGACAAAAGACTAGTACTGATTTAGTAGACCTTTTACTTCAGGGAAGTTCTCGGTGCTGTTGCCATCTCAACAGGATTCATATTGTTTCATGCTACGCGACATATGGTTGAGGTCCGTTCTCTCAACTCGTAGGGGCAATTATTGCGTTCGAATTAGCTTTGGAAATTTCTGCATCCTTTGTCACATTATCTGACTTACAGAGGGATGATTTAGATGATTTATTGGCTGGATATTTCGGGCTACCAAATACGTCTCTAGGTGCTGTTCGAATTAGCTTTGGAAATTTCTGCATCCTTTTTTCACATTATCTGACTTACAGAGGGATGATTTAGATGATTTATTGGCTGGATATTTCGGGCTACCAAATACGTCTCTAGGTGCTGTTGCCGAATCAACAGTGTCATCTCAGAAGTGTGGTTGCGTGGGCTTTTAGAGGTTAAGGCATGCACTGGAATGGGTCATAAGTTGATGGGGATTGCAATTTCAATATACCTTCTTCCGGTATACCGGAAGGTATACCGGAAGATTGATTTCACCTGATGTTGGGATTTGTCGCCTCTTCTATTGACTTTAGACCAGTGATTGCTTTTTCCTTATGGGGGTTTGCTTGTCATTCCGCAAAGGGGCTACTATGGCAAGAGATTAGAAAGGTCGAGTTCATCAGCAAAGAGCTTGTACAACGACTGGCTCTGCCATGTACAAAAATTGCCACCTGAGTTCTTCATAGAAGGTAGACCGTCTCTAGTCTACCCAGTGGATGAAAAAGACCACCATGAAATAAGGTCGTCATGGCAGGTGTTCACGTTAAGCTCTCTACATTCGTGACCGGGTGGATAGTGGTGATCCTAAGTGATAGGTTAAGTAACTACTTCGAGACTGTAACAGGGAACTGCAGGATTCAACATTGCATCGACAACTACAACTGCAACCAACTTTCGTTATACATACAAAGAAATTTAAATAAATAACACACTAAATACAATGCATAATGCGTCATGTGTAATAAACAAATTAAGACAGTATTCAGAGTTGGAATTATTAAGCTAATTTAGTCATATTCGAAAAATTTAATTTGGTGTTTTTTGTGGATTAAGTATTACCTAAATAAGAAGATGATGATGAGACAAGATATCACTAACTACCCCTGCGGCATGAGAAGAGGTAGTCATGTTAATATGCAAGCCACTGTAAGAAGAGATCTATGATGAAATATAGAATATAAAAGGAACGAAAATCGATCTACGACCACCAGCACTAAAGTTCGTTAAGAAAAATAGCAAAAACACAGGGTGTGATTTCTTCCAATTAAGGACCAGAGGTGATTAGCGAATAGATCAAGTATCTGAACTACTTAAAAGTGGCTATTATAAATAATAAAAATCTTTCTAAATCTTCTAATGAGAAGATGTCTTGTTCGAGACACGAATATAGTAGGAGCTATATGGTAAGGGTATGATTACTAGAAATCCTTTCACAAAATTTTCGGCAAAACTAATATACTAGAGTTACATTAATCACCTTTTGGGCGTCTTACTTTTGTTTCCTCCTACGTACTTGAAAGCACTGTCCTCTCATGTATGCTTAACATACACACATATAATTCTTTTAAATACATTACACTCAGCTACACACATACACTGTGGCATTCACGGAAAAACTTAACTCAAACCAACAAAAAGTTCTACAAACGAGAAAAAAAATTAAATAAATATGGTAAAATAATACAATGACAATAACTACAATAAGGCTCATTATGTGTGTTAAACAAAATAGAATAAAAATGTAAAAGAATTCCAAACAATACACAAAAATGTACATGCATAAATATAAAGAAACAACCAGCGTAAAAACCCCTTTAACTTGGTTCACCAAATAATGTATTTAGAATAAAATACAATTGCGAAATAAGCGCTAAACTACTGTTTAAATACACTTTTTTTTGTAGCAACACCCTACAAAAACAACTGATGTAGGATATAAAAAAAAGAGAATGGTTCCTGAACATCATTTAAGTACACAAATCTGATCAGAATTTATTTGTTCATGTTTATGCTATTTAATTGAAAACCCTATTAATGTTCATGGCTGTATTTTGGTTCTCATTTAAACATACTTCTAAGATTCGTTTGAATGAATTTAGTTTATTGTTGGCAACCCATTGTGCCAACAGCTATGGACCACTGTTTCAAAATTTATTCCTAAAAAGTTAAATATTTTAATTAGACTAGTTAAAATTAAGTTAAATTTTTAGCTTCAAGAATCTATGTATTTTTTTTCTATTGTACACTTAAGCGTATGAGCATTATCATAAAATCCCATATAATGTATACGTTTACTCGCTTTATTTGCATAAAGGGTTTAAATAACAAAATTTACTTTATACTATAAACGGGTGTTTTCTTAATTGTTTGAATTTTAAAAATAAAGAAAAGTGAATAAAATAATTATTTGTGGAGATAAATGAATGTTTTACTTTTTAAAGATTATTTCATGCAATCTTACTAATATCAGCTGTAAAGTTGACTTCTAGGGCAGCAGTTGTGGCTGGCTTGTCCCCATATATAAGATCCTCACAAAAAATTGTCGACCAATGGCCATTGCCGAACGTTTCGAATTTGTTTTTGCACTGAAAAAAATTACATTAAATCATCGAATATCAAAAAATCACCCTTTATAATGACAATTAACTCATTATTTTTAACTACGGAAATGCATAGTAAAAAATTTACTATGCATTTTATTTATCCTTTTAATTTCTCAAAAATAATATAATTTTCTGCCAGTTAATTACCTTAAAAGAACGTGATGTACATATCTGTCACCCCCCTTGTATTCGTAAAAAAATGCAATGAAAATGTTAATAGTTTTTTGCATAAAGTTCATGGTTACTTTATGGAATGTATTTTACATATAGTATATTTTTTTATATTTCTGCACCCTCACACCAACATCTTAGCTATCTTAACAAAATGTAATAGAAATTGCGTTCCAACCATTTTTTAAATTCAAAATAAACAATTTTTAAATGGACCAAAATCTCAATACCAAATTTTATGATGATCGGTCCATAATTGACCCAACACTCCATATAAGAAATAGAAATATCAGTACAACGATGAAATTCCTCATAACTAACAAGTAACAAGTGAGAGTGTTATATTCGGCTGTGTCGAATCTCATATACCCTCCATCAAACAGTATGCCATAAAAGGAATGCTCTCCTAACACTCATAAGAAACTTACTTCATCTCAATACTCGTACTTTTAGGTCAGTAATGAGCGTTAGAGTAATTTTCTGAAGGGGACCTTATGGTGGTGTGTTAGTGTCAATTATAGACCGATCCACATATAATTTGATAGAGATATTTTGGCTAGTAAGACACTTACTTAAATCAAATTTCATCGCTATACTGGTATTTTTAATCCAGTAGTGAGCGTTAAAGTAGTTTTCTGAAGGGGACCTTATATGGGGGGTATGGTCAATTATGGTCCGATCCTCATACAATTTGGTAGAGAGGTTTTGTTTTGAAAGTGACTTACTTATGTCAAATTGCATCGTTATACTCGTAATTTGAAACCAGTTATGAGCGTTAAAGTCATTTTCTGATGAGGATCTTACGTGGGGGTAGTAGGGTCAATTATGGACCGATCCACATAAAATGCGGTAGAAAGATTTTGGTTAGTAAGGCACTTAATTGTGTCAAATTTCATCGCTATAGAAACACTTTTAAAACATATATGCCCGTTAAGGCTGTTTTTCTGGGGGCTATACGAAAACGCAAACCATTTTCATTTCCAAACAAACCTTACCTACACGCAGAGAAAAAACATGGTTCAAAATGGTTATTGCAACTATCCCATGTTTACTGTAACAATATATTGTTTTCAAAAACATATAATTGTTATTTTAATTAGATTTTAACAATATTTAAGTTACTGTAAACATTTTCATGTTCCAGGCAATTATAAATTTGAGTATAATTCACTGAATCATAATTATTTTTACAACAACTAAATACTGATAACAAGGAAAACATATTCTGTTATTAACAACCATTTAAACTTGCAAATAACCATAATATGTTATGTTATATAACCATTGTATGTTATGTTGTTATAAAAAACCATTATATGTTATGTTGTTATATGTCTGCTGATACATCAACAAATTAATACAACAACAAAACAACTTTTGCTCACAGAGATTACTTTTTCGTATGTGTTTTTTACGCCACAATAAAATGAATAATTCTCATTTGGTTTATAGCATTAAATGTATAAGTATTTCAGTTTGCATAGAATAATCTAGTTATGTTTTTGTGAATCAAATTGAAATTTGCGAAGTGTGCTAAGTATTGTAAGTATGTAATCTTTATTTATATATATATATTTTTTTTTTTTTAGAAACTGTAATTTTACTGCTTCAGTAAAATTTATTTTTATTTCGATACATAGTTTTGAACGAAATTTTGAACACATTGGATCATAATATGATCATGTATAACAATATGATAAATAGCAAAATATTATGATGAAATAATTTTAACGGTATTTAATCATAATATGATATTTTAAATTTGTTACAATAACGATATTATGTTAAGACTACAATCATATTTTTAACCATAATATGTTGCTCTTGGAACATGGTTACCACAACCATGTTTTTTCTCTGCGTGTATATAGAATATTGGTAGATTGGTGGAACTTCAACCCTATAGCTCATTCCGTTCGGACTCTATCGTGTTTTCGACAAACAGACAGACGGTATTGGCCGACCATATGATACCCTACACCAGTTACAAGTATGTATGTAAAAAATATCAATTATTTTAAATAATAAACCCTTTAAGATGTTTATTGCTTTTATTCCGAAATATTTTAAAAATTTGTTGACAAAAAGGAGCTATTTTCTGTAAGTGGGGTTATACTATTTTACATTAAAGTTATTTATAAATAGTGATATTAGTGTTTATAAGTGAACTTTGACCTTCAAGTAATTTTCTGAAGGGGACTTTGTATGGAAGCTAGGGTCAAATGAGTCCTGATCATTACGAAAATCTAAAACTAAGTTTTGACGATTTTGTAGAGATGGTTAGGTTAGGTTTACACAGGTAGCCAATTTCGGCTTTACTTGGGTCCATGTTGATCCCTTTGTAAAAATACCTGTAAGAAGAAGAAAAGAAAAGAGAGGGAGAGATAGAGGAGAGTGAAAGAACAGAGACATTTGCAGAGAGAAGAAGATGATGAGAAATGAGAAAGCCAGGGCAGCTGCCGTGGATGAGTAGTGTGAGTAATAGGATTCACACCCATTTTGACAAATTAATGAACTCTAGAAGACGTTCTAATTGAATGTTTGACAATTCGGTTAGATCACCAAAATAGGTCGATCCAAGCGTCTGAAAACGGGCCTCCGCCAAAGCAGGACAATCGCAGAGAAGATGAGTAATAGTCTCTTCTTCATCCTCATTTTGACAACTCCTACAGTAGTCGTTGAACGGGAGACCAATGCGCCTAGCATGGTTCCCAAATTTACAGTGGCCAGTGATTATTGATATCAGCCTACTTAACTGCGGTCTTTGGAGACCAAGAAGATATTTAGACCTTTGAGGATCCATTTGTGGCCACAGTGCTCTACATGTTGAGCACGTGTGTTCACGCGACCATTTGTCGCGAGCGATGCAGAGGCATTTTTCACTGATTTGCCTCTTAACTGCAAGTAGTTGTATACCGCAGAACTGATCAATATCCATTCTGCTAAGCATAGTGCCAGCTCTTGCCAATGTGTCAGCAATACCGTTGCCATACGAATTCCCATGTCCCTTTACCCAGATTAGGGTGATGTTCGAATGTCTCGCCATCTCATTGAGAGACGTCCGGCATTCATGGACAATTTTGGATGTGGAGAACACACCAGTTAGGGATTTAATAGCAGCTTGACTATCAGTATAAATTCTGATATCCCTATTAGATATCCGATAGTACCTTAGCCAATTTACCGCCCTCCTTATCGCCGATATTTCAGCCTGAAGGATACTACATTCATCATTAAGTCGAAAGGAGATTTTCGTTCCAAATTCCTCAATGAAAATGCCACCACCAACTCCTTTCGTCGTCTTGGATCCGTCTGTATACACTCGGAAGCAATTATTCGGCGGAAGGAGAGATTCCTCATACTCCGAAGATATATGATATTGGAACTTTCTCACTAGAGATGGTACTGGAATACAATAATCAACAATGTACTGATTATCCGGTATAAGATATATGATCCTAGCATGGCCTATGGAGCATTGTTTCCATTTGCCAGTTACACTCAATCTGGCCGCAGTTGACATAGCCAATTTCCTTGCAAGGAGATCGACCGAGAACCAGTTGAGCATAGTGAACAGCGCCTTCGAAGGAGTTGTTCTGAGAGCGCCTGTTATAAGAAGCGCAGTTGATCTCATTACTTTTTCCAGTTGTTGTCTGAGTGAAGCCTTTTCAAGCGCGTGCCACCATACAACAACCCCATATAGCATAATAGGTTTAATAACTGCCTCAAAGAGCCAGTGAACATTCTTTGGATTTATGCCCCAGCATGTTCCTATAGCCTTCCTACAAACATATAGTGCCGTAATGGCTTTAGATGCCCTAGAGAGTACATTTGTACTCCAAGATAGTCTCTTATCTAGGATAACGCCAAGATATTTAGCGCTGTCCGAGAGTTTTAATACTTCGCCGTTAAGGCAAGGAAGAGGAAATAAAGGAATCTTGTATTTGCTAGAGAATAGCACAAGTTCCGTTTTACTAGGATTTACACTAAGACCACATTCGACACTCCACGAGCTAATGATCTTTAGTGCTTGTTCTAGCCTTTGGGATATGGTTTCAAGGTGATCGCCTGATACCGCAACCGCGACGTCATCAGCATAGGCGACTGTTTTATAGCCAAGAGAGTCAAGTTTTACCAGAATATCATTTATGGCCATGTTCCATAAGAGTGGTGATAGTACTCCCCCTTGTGGAGTACCTCTTAAAGCTTTACTAGAGATTACTGTATCTCCTAAGGAGGATTCAATGATCCTATTTGAGAGAAGACTCTCGACAAATCCCACAACTGACCTACCAAACCCAGCCCGAGATAGAGATTGGCAGATAGATGCAGGATTGACGTTATTAAAAGCGCCTTCTATATCAAGAAAGGCAACCAGTGAATAATTTCCATACCTCATGGATTTTTCAATATGACCAACGAGAGTATGAAGAGCCGTCTCAACAGATTTGCCCTTCGTGTATGCATGTTGAGAGGCAGAGAGAAAGGATTTATCTATCGAGGTCCTAATGTGGATATCGATTATCCTTTCCAATGTTTTCAGCATAAATGATGCCAGACATATTGGTCTGTAATCTTTTGCCTTAGTGTGTGAAGTTTTTCCCCCCTTGGGAATAAAAATCACATTACACTTGGTCCATTGAGTAGGAATGTATGACCAAGAGAGACAGGCTGTGTATAAGTTCCGCAGCCAAGGAACTACAAGATCTATATTGTGTTGAAGATCTGCAGGAATAATACCATCAGGGCCGGGCGCTTTGTAAGGATCAAAGCTTTTAATTGCCCAACGGATAATGTCATCTTCAATAGGCACGTGTGTTACAGTCCGCATTGAAGTTGGAGAGAAATTAGTCAAATCACTAATTGGAATACAACCAGGAAAGTGAGTACTAAGCAGAAGCTCTAAAGTCTCCTGACTACCTGAAGTCCAGCTCCCATCCATTTTCTGTATATAGCTAGGAACAGAAGGGGACTTTGACAAAATTTTACGGAGACGACTGGTTTCGGAAGAGCTTTCAATATTGCTACAGAAAACCCTCCACGAGTTCCGCTTCGCATTCCGAACCAGATTTTTAAACTTATTAACGTTTGCCTTATAAAGGGACCAGTTACCTGATCTCTTAGCCTCGTTAAAAGAACGGCGGCATGTCCTTCTCATGCTCTCTATGTCAGGACTCCACCACGGTGGTTTGTCCTTTTTTAGGCCACTGGATAATCTACAAGATCTCTTCGTGGCAACGCTCAGAGAACTAGCAATCCAATTTGCAGCCAAATCAATATCCCTTATGCTCTCTACCGTCGGAGCAGAGGGAAGAATAGTACTCAGAGAAGCTTTGTGCCTCTCCCAATTTGTTTTCCTTCTATTTAGAAAGGGTTTTGAAACTTTGACCTGGACCACTATGTCAAAGTCCAGGTAGCGGTGATCAGAGAAGGAGCAGTCATTGGAGACATTCCAATCTTTGATCAATTCTATGTAGTTTGTACTAATAGCTGTAATATCCAGAACTTCCTTTCTGTTTGTCACAACAAAAGTAGGTTCTGAACCTCTATTAACGACTGTCATATTAAATTCTAATAAAAAGTCAAGTAAACACTCACCTCTACTGTTGGTGTCTGAACTGCCCCAGACACTGTGATGAGCATTTGCATCAGCGCCAATTATCACAGGAACGTGACGCCTATTTGCTTCGCGCATTAGATCTCTGACCAGGTCGTTTGGCGGTTGTTCACCATGGTCATGCGCCATATAGCAGCTAAGGAGCCAGATGGTGGAGTTTCCGGTCTCAAGTGCCGCCGCTACCGTATCCTCATCGCTGTAATCAGATAAGATGAAGATATCTAAATGGTTTTTGGCCAGAATACAGGCTCTAATATTTTTAATATTACCTGCAGGATTTGAAAACAGAAGTTTGTAACCTCTGAGAGATAGTCCAAGGATTTTGCCGTGGTGGGTCCACGGTTCTTGGACCAAGATGAGCTCCTCCCCTCTCTCAGCCATCCGGAGGAGCAAAGCAGCTGATGCTGCTTTGGAGTGGTGAAGGTTAATCTGGGTTACCTTCACCATCTCCGAGATCAGGATCGTACACGACAGTGACGTCGACGTCCTCAGGATCGGAATCCTGCGAACTGTCTCCATCCTCCGCTAACTTCAGATTGCCAAGAAGCTCACCCATTATACCTGTGGTAGACTGGGAGTCTTCTTGGTTCTCAGAACCAGCGGGATCGTCGGCCTTTCCATTATCCTCCTTGGACGGAGCCTCCGGCTTAGTACCAGAGGCGGCTGCGCTGCGTTTGGCGTCACTGCGATAAATGCGAAGGGAGATACTATCAAAACCATAGTAAACTTTACCTCCGCATTCACGCAATGGCGCCAACGTTTCCTTATTAAGGACAACAGTCGCCTTTCTGACATTTCCCATCGGGGCGGAAACCTTCACCACCTTCCAATCATGGGTAGGTAGATGAGGATTTCCGCTTTGTAGGAAAGCCAAAATTTCCGCCGGGTCATGTGGCTCAGTTGGGATGGTGGCAATTGATCTCGGCCTGCGAGGAATTTCGCTAACCGGGATCACGTCCAACCTTGCACCTGGCCACACTTCCCCAAGGGATTGAATAGCTAGCTTGAGCAGAAGCGCAGAGCGCTCATTTGAACAAGCTAGCAGCTTAATGTGACCCTGGTACCAACCAGCATCATCGTTTTGGGGGGCGGGTCCTGGATTCTCCTTGAGGATCTTCCAGTACACGCCTAGCATCTTCTGACGGATAGTCCCCCATTTTTCCTGGGAGATGGCTCCGTCGCTGTTGCTTTGGTCAACAATAGCCCTTACCAGTGGGTTTCTAGCCACCTCACTGAAAGGTCTATTGATGACAATGGTTTGCGCCTGTTTTTGACGTTTAGTCGGCTGGTCGTTCGGCATAGAAGTAAGGGTCTCCTCCTCAGATCGTTGCCGTTTAGGCGCCTCGGCAGCAGGTCTAACCACTTCTGCCTCAGCTGGAGGATCGGAGCCCTTTAGCCTAGCCAGGAGGCTTTTCGCCCAATCGAGGGACGATTTCTCGTCTCTCGTTAAAGCATCGTTGGGTTTGGCGCCATGACGCTCAACGATGCGCTCGGCGGCCCGCCGATTTAATTAATCGGCGGCCCGCCGTTTAATATAATTATGAGCTCAAAAGCCCTATTCGGGGGTTTACGGTTGTATGAGGGCTAGGCGAAATAATTGACCGAATTTAATCAAATTATCTTGAAAACTGCACAAGGTTTACATGAACATGCAGCCTGACAGATGGGCGGGCATTGCTAAATCGACTTAGAAATTGATTCTGAGCCGATTGTTATACTTTAAGGTATGTGTAGTATCAATATTTTTGGGTGTTACAAACATCAGCACAAACAAATAATACCCTCCTCACTATAGTGGTGAAGGATCCGAAATCTCTCTAACAAATTTTATGAGGATAGCTTAAAAACTTACCTTATGTCCCATACAAGTTCACCTTCAGAAAATCCGAAACAGGATTGAAATTTGACATAAACAAAAATATGAAACATCGCTGAAATTCGACATAAACATCCCAGTAAAAATTTGCATTACCACGTAGAGGGGTTAAAATGCTAAAATTTACTTACACAATAGCATTTTAAGTCATTATTTTAACACGGTGGTGTCATTCGAGGCAAGTACTTACCACAAACGATTACAAGTAATTAGAAAAAGTAGTCATTGTAAATCGCATGAAAAAACATATACAGCTTCTATATCTTCACTGAAAATATGACTAATGAATTAGAATGTATTTATATATCACATTATTAGTAAGTCCTTATTAGACTACTTCTATGTAATCAACACGATATGTAGTAGTCATTGAAAAGTATGTTGTTAGGTAAGTAATTACAATTGAAAGCCATTTGTTGCCTAGATTTTGCTGGAAAACTTAATAAGCATTTGATACTTTCATTAAAAACGCAATAACAAACAGCAATTTACTGTTACTTCAAAAAAGTGGAGATTAATCGTTTTGCAAGTTGAGGCATATATAATAATGTCAACCATATTAAATTCATTAATTTATTGGGTGAGTAAGTATAAACTATACATATGTGCGATTTTACTTAGATGTCATCGTTACTGCAAAAAAGAATCTGATTTAATCGTATTAGTGTTTGGTCAATGAAAATGCATTCATTTGTGCAATAATTTAATTAATTTCACACTTTCATTTTAAAATGTTGATAAATGATAATTTGTTTAAATTGAAATTTAATTACTAAATTGCTTAGAAATTATTTATTTTTGATAAATAAATTTAAAAGTATACGAAAACATAAATAATTTTAAAATTGATTTTGTAAAACTTTTGATTGAAAGCACTAACAGACCTCTATATAATTAGAACGAGATGGATTAGTTGAGGTAAGATGACGTAAGATTTTAAATATGAGATTTATTTAAGTTCATTAGATTAGGTAATATCAATGCAATATTTCAATACTCCCCAGAAATATTCACATTTTACATTTCTATAATAATTGGCTAAAATATTGACTTATTATTAAATCAGTCTGACATTTGCTTCTATTAAAACATCTAATACATACATATGTTAATATGTACTTAAATATGTATCTTAATTAACTATAGAATATTGAAACTTTTCAAAATCAATATATAAACAAGTAAGAAATTACCATCGGGCGAGGCCGACCATATAATACCCTACACCTGTTACAAAAATAAAATGTGATTTTGTTTTCATAATAAAGCATTGTAGGTGAATTGTACATTGCCTCACATATACTTAAGCCATTTATTGTTGAATAAAATTGTGGACATTGTGGACTATTCGTCGGGTTGGGGCTAGGTGAAATAATGGATCGATGTTAACCATTTTCAATAGGCTTTGTCTCTGGTACCATAGAAGATCATTTGCCAAATTTCATTGAATTATCTTCAAAATTGCGACCTGTAGTTTGACTACAAGGTTTACCAGCCATATTCAGCGATTCAGTTGTATGGGGGCTAGGTGAAATAATGGACCGATGTTAACCATTTTCAATAGGCTTTGTCTCCGGTGCCATAGAAGATCATGTGCCAAATTTCATTGAATTATCATCAAAATTGTCTCCGGTGCCATAGAAGATCATGTGCCAAATTTCATTGAATTATCATCAAAATTGTCTCCGGTGCCATAGAAGATCATGTGCCAAATTTCATTGAATTATCATCAAAATTGCGACCTGTAGTTTGATTACAAGGTTTACAAGCCCTATTCCGGGGTTCAGTTGTATGGGGGCTAGGTGAAATAATGGACCGATCTTAACCATTTTCAATAGGCTTCGTCCCTGGGACAATAGAAGATCATGTACCAAATTTCATTGAATTATCTTCAAAATTTCGACTTGTAGTTTGATTACAAGGTTTACCTGGACGGACAGACGGACGGACAAAGCTAAATCGACTCAGAAAATGATTCTAAGCCGATTGGTATACTTCAAGGTGGGTATAGGATCAATATTATTGTGCGTAACAAACATCAGCACAAACCCAATATACCCTCCCCACTAAAGTGGTGTAGGGTATAAACAATATAATTGGATTCTTAACATTTCTTGACACTGAAGTAATATGTACAAAGCAGTCGATAGAAATTTACTCCAGCAATAAAATGAAGAAGTAATTTATAATTGAAATATGTTTGCAGCATCCATAAAGCCCAAAAGATACTGATTGTATCTTTTACCAAAATTATCAAATGCTAATATATAGGCTATACATACCAACTATCTGTATCCTGATATTCTATACAAATTAAAAAATATATATAATTAATTAATTTAATTGTAGTACATATTTGTTGTTCTTGTTCATTAGATATTTGCTCATAAATACTTAATTTTATAAGATCTTTAAAACACTTTATAGTGTTGTAAGCCTTAAGGGTTATTTCTACACTTTTGTTTAGAGTAATAAATACATTTATACAATTTCTCAATTATCACCATGTATATTTTCATCAAGCTATTAAAATAATGATTAATCATTTGTTTATGTACTAGATTTAAATAAGCATTATTAGGGTGTTTAATTTTCTATGTTAGTGAAATCTGATGTTTGTAACAATCGTTTATGGTTTCGAAGTTGTCGTAGAATCATTAATCTAACAATGATAACGATATTTATTATAAATTTTCAATGTGGATAAGTATATTAACTCATTTAAAATAAGTATTTGAAATATACCACTATAGTGGGGAGGGTATTATGCGTTTGTTTATAACACCCAAATATATTGATCCAACACCCACCTTAAAGTATACCAGTCGGTTCACAATCACTTTCTTATTCGATGTCCGTTTTTGTGTCCGTGTTAAATACAAATATATTTAAGTTTATTTAGTACTAGCTATACCCAGTGTGCTTTGCTACACTAACATCAATGTATATAAAAAAAACACTTTACAATTTTGAAGATTCTAACTATAATAGTTTTACAGAACTTGCAAATTATTGCAAGTTCGCCAATTTTTCCAAACGTTAATTTAGAATTTAATGTAACCTATGAAAAATTTTAATAATATAATAGTTTCCCAGATGTACGAAATTTTGTATTTAATTCATATAGGAGATGCCAAGGTCCCTTTGAAAGTCCTCCCATTTTTCTCTAAATGTTCACATGAATGTCAAAGTTTATCATGTAAAGTTTTCTTGCTCTAATAGTTTCTCAGATATATGAATTTGTTATTTAATTCATATGGGAGGTTCCAATTTGCTAGTCCGCCAATTTTACCCAAATATCTACATTGATGTCAAAGGATTTTTGCTCTAATAGTTTTCCAGACATTTTTTCCTATTTAATTCATATGTCAGTACACAAACTACCCGCACCTCTTAAATAAAAGTCCGTCCATTTTCCCCAAAATGTCCAAACAAATGTTAAATTTCTTCGTGCAAAATTTGAAGAAATTAGGTCTATTAGTTCCCAGACAAACAACAACGCCAACTTATTACTCAAATGTTCACATGGATGTTAAAGTTGTTCTTACAAATTTTGAGGATTTTAGCTGTAATAGTTTTTCAAATATACGAATTTATCTATTTAATTCATATGGGGGTTCCAAGCCCCCCTGATAAAAGTCTGCCCTTTTTCGCCCCCTTTTTCCTTAAATAATCATATTGACACTAAAGTGGTTCCGACATAATTTGAGGACTCTATCTGTTCTATTTTCTCAAATATACTAATTTAAGGTTTTCTTCATATGGAAGGTGCCAAGCCCACTATAGCCACTCCGTCCATTTTATCCAAAAGTATTCTTATGGGTGTCACAATTGTCCATGCAAAATTTAGGGACTCCATCACTTGCAGTTTCTGAGGATATCCGACTTTTAATACTTATTTTGAATGTGGGCATGTCAAGTCGCCCACTTGAATTTTGAAGTAGAAGTAGCCTATAGTCCTTCCTAGACATACAGGAAGACTATGAAAATTTCAAAAAAATCGGTCTAGCCGTTTTAGCTGTCTATAAAGTCCAAACAAACAAACAAACATACATACAAGGACCAATGACCAATATATTAAAACTGGTTAAAATCGGTACCATTATTTAACCTAGCCACCTAACATATATGGCTTTTGAGCACATAATTATGTAAAATATTCTTGTATCTCATCAAAGAGTAGCACAAATATGTTAGTAGTTAGTTAGTTAGTTAGTTAGTTAGTTAGTTAGGTAGTTAGTATTAGTTAGTTGTTAGGTAGTTAGTAGTTAGTTAGTTAGTAGTTAGTTTAGTTAGTTAGTTAGCTAGTTAGTTAGTTAGTTAGTAGTAGTTAGTTAGTTAGTTAGTTAGGTTAGTTAGTTAGTTAGTTAGTTAGTTAGTAGTAGTTAGTTAGTTAGTAGTAGTTAGTTAGTTAGTTAGTTAGTAGTTAGTTAGTTAGTTAGTAGTTAGTTAGTTAGTTAGTTAGGTAGTAGTTAGTTAGTTAGTAGTTAGTTAGTTAGTTAGTTAGTAGTTAGTTAGTTAGTTAGTTAGTAGTTAGTTAGTAGTAGTTAGTTAGTTAGTTAGTTAGTTAGTTAGTTAGTTAGGTTAGTAGTTAGTTAGTTAGTTAGTTAGTTAGTTAGTTAGTTAGTTAGTTAGTTAGTTAGTTAGTTAGTTAGTTAGTTAGTTAGTTAGTTAGTTAGTTAGTTAGTAGTTAGTTAGTTAGTTAGTTAGTTAGTTAGTTAGTTAGTTAGTTAGTTAGTTAGTTAGTTAGTTAGTTAGTAGTTAGTTAGTTAGTTAGTTAGTATAGTTAGTTAGTTAGTTAGTTAGTTAGTTAGTAGTTAGTTGTAGTTAGTTAGTTAGTTAGTTAGTAGTTAGTTAGTAGTTAGTTAGTAGTTAGTTAGTAGTAGTTAGTTAGTTAGTTAGTTAGTTAGTTAGTAGTTAGTTAGTTAGTTAGTTAGTTAGTTAGTTAGTTAGTTAGTTAGTTAGTTAGTTAGTAGTTAGTTAGTTAGTTAGTTAGTTAGTTAGTTAGTTAGTTAGTTAGTTAGTAGTTAGTTAGTTAGTTAGTTAGTAGTAGTTAGTTAGTTAGTTAGTTAGTTAGTTAGTTAGTTAGTTAGTTAGTTAGTTAGTTAGTAGTTAGTTAGTAGTTAGTTAGTTAGTTAGTTAGTTAGTTAGTTAGTAGTTAGTTAGTTAGTTAGTTTAGTTAGTTAGTTAGTTAGTTAGTTAGTTAGTTAGTTAGTTGTCGTTAGTTAGTTAGTTAGTTAGTTAGTAGTTAGTTAGTAGTTAGTTGTTAGTTAGTTAGTTTTTTGCAAGAGATGTTTGGGATTCCCCTGAGGACTAGCAAAACAATTAGGCGAACTCAATTTGAGGACTCTATCTGTTCTATTTTCTCAAATATACTAATTTAAGGTTTTCTTCATATGGAAGGTGCCAAGCCCACTATAGCCACTCCGTCCATTTTATCCAAAGTATTCTTATGGGTGTCACAATTGTCCATGCAAAATTTAGGGACTCCATCACTTGCAGTTTCTGAGAAATCCGACATTTAATACTTATTTTGAATGTGGGCATGTCAAGTCGCCCACTTGAAATTTTGAAGTAAGAAGTAGCCTATAGTTCCTTCCAGACATACAGGAAGACTATGAAAATTTCAAAAAAATCGGTCTAGCCGTTTAGCTGTCTATAAAGTCCAAACAAACAAACAAACATACATACAAGGACCAATGACCAATATATTAAAATGGTTAAAATCGGACCATTATTTAACCTAGCCACCTAACATATATGGCTTTTGAGCACATAATTATGTAAAATATTCTTGTATCTCATCAAAGAGTAGCACAACTATGTTAGTTAGTTAGTTAGTTAGTAGTTAGTAGTAGTTAGTTAGTTAGTTAGGTAGTAGTTAGTTAGTAGTTAGTTAGTTAGTTAGTAGTTAGTTAGTTAGTTAGTAGTTAGTTAGTAGTAGTTAGTTAGTTAGTTAGTTAGTTAGTTAGTTAGGTTAGTTAGTTGTTAGTTAGTTAGTAGTTAGTTAGTTCGTTAGTTAGTTAGTTAGTTAGTTAGTTAGTTAGTTAGTTAGTTAGTTAGTTAGTTAGTTAGTTAGTTAGTTAGTTAGTTAGTTAGTTAGTAGTTAGTTCGTTAGTTAGTAGTTAGTTAGTAGTTAGTTAGTTAGTTAGTTAGTTAGTTAGTTAGTTAGTTAGTTAGTTAGTTAGTTAGTTAGTTAGTTAGTTAGTTAGTTAGTTAGTTAGGTTAGTTAGTTAGTTAGTTAGTTAGTTAGTTAGTAGTTAGTTAGTTAGTTAGTTAGTTAGTTAGTTAGTTAGTTAGTTAGTTAGTTAGTTAGTTAGTTAGTTAGTTAGTTAGTAGTTAGTTAGTTAGTAGTTAGTTAGTTAGTTAGTTAGTTAGTTAGTTAGTTAGTTAGTTAGTTAGTAGTTAGTTAGTTAGTTAGTTAGTTAGTAGTTAGTTAGTTAGTTAGTTAGTTAGTTAGTTAGTTAGTTAGTTAGTTAGTTAGTTAGTTAGTAGTTAGTTAGTTAGTTAGTTAGTTAGTTAGTTAGTAGTTAGTTAGTTAGGTTAGTTAGTTAGTTAGTTAGTTAGTTAGTTAGTTAGTTAGTTAGTTAGTTAGTTAGTTAGTAGTTAGTTAGTTAGTTAGTTAGTAGTAGTTAGTTAGTTAGTTAGTTAGTTAGTAGTTAGTTAGTTAGTTAGTTAGTTAGTTAGTTAGTTAGTTAGTTAGTTAGTTAGTTAGTTTAGTTAGTTAGTTAGTTAGTTAGTTAGTTAGTTAGTTAGTTAGTTAGTTAGTTAGTTAGTTAGTTAGTTAGTTAGTTAGTTAGTTAGTTAGTTAGTTAGTAGTTAGTTAGTAGTAGTTAGTTAGTTAGTAGTTAGTTAGTTAGTTAGTTAGTTAGTCGTAGTTAGTTAGTAAGTTAGTTAGTTAGTTAGTTAGTGTTAGTAGTTAGTAGTAGTTAGTTAGTTAGTTAGTTAGTTAGTTAGTTAGTTAGTTAGTTGTTAGTTAGTTAGTTAGTTAGTTAGTTAGTTAGTTAGTTAGTTAGTTAGTTAGTTAGTTAGGTTAGTTAGTTAGTTAGTGTAGTTAGTTAGTTAGTAGTTAGTTAGTAGTTAGTTAGTTAGTAGTTAGTTAGTTAGTTAGTTAGTTAGTTAGTTAGTTAGTTAGTTAGTTAGTAGTTAGTTAGTTAGTTAGTTAGTAGTTCGTTAGTTAGTTAGTTAGTTAGTTAGTTAGTTAGTTAGTTAGTTAGTTAGTTAGTTAGTTAGTTAGTTAGTAGTTGTTAGTTAGTTAGTTAGTTAGTTAGTTAGTTAGTTAGTTAGTTAGTTAGTTAGTTAGTTAGTTAGTTAGTTAGATTAGTTAGTTAGTAGTTAGTTAGTTGTAGTTAGTTAGTTAGTTTAGTTAGTTAGTTAGTTAGTTAGTTAGTAGTTAGTCTTAGTAGTTAGTTGTTAGTTAGTTAGTTCGTTAGTTAGGTAGTTAGTTGTTAGTTGTAGTTAGTTAGTTAGTTAGTTAGTTAGTTAGGTAGTTAGTTAGGTTTTATAGTTAGTTAGTATTTAGTATTAGTAGTTAGTTAGTTAGTTAGTTAGTTAGTAGTAGGTTAGTTAGTTGTTAGGTTAGTTAGTTAGTTAGTTAGTTAGTTAGTTAGTTAGTTATAGTTAGTAGTTAGTAGTTAGTAGTTAGTAGTTTTTTGCAAGGAGATTTGTTTGGATTCCCTGAGGGACTAGCAAAACCAATTAGGCGAAACTCTGTTTATTTATATTATCGTTTTCTTTTTTTATCATCTTCCACACAACAAGGTATGCTGTAGTGGTCAGCTATTGTTGTTGTAATTACAGCTGCATACCCTGATGATATATTTTTGTTCTTTCTTACAAAGCAATGGTCAATGCATGTTCGTGTGTTTGTATGTGCATCTTCACGTGTGCTCTCGTTTATGACACTCTCTAAACCATTTGACATCATCATATCAATGTATCTCTTTGTTGTTAAATTATTTTAGTTAGTATGATGAGTGTATTGATTTTTTGTAATTTTGTCACACCGTGTAATTATTTTGAACCCTTTATTTATTGTTGAACAGCAACTTAAAGAGATCGAAAACCAGACTTAGGTATACTAAAATATCAACTAACTTTTATTTTCTAACTTTCCTGAAGTTAGGGCTGAAAAAGTCTATGTGTCAATATACGTTTTTGTTTATTATACAAACAAGTATGGTGACATGGTTAAAACACCTGTAACACCAGTTAGTGGAATTCAGTCAATTGAAAATAGAAACATAGAAATTCAATTATAATACTTTTTATTGTTCACACGCCGTTGAACTGTTAAAATAACTCTAACAAAAAGTAAAACAAATAAAAATATTTGTATATCGTCATACACTTTCTAGTTTGCCAAAAAAAAAAACTACTTGATTTTTTTATTACTAACTTCAAACAAGTTAGAGCGGTATATCCAGCCATGCCGAATCTTATTTACCCACCAACAAAGTATGTATGTTAAATTTGAAATTTAATTTTAAAAGATTTACATATTGGCCGAAATTAACTTTTCAAAAGATATTTGCATAAACGAATGGATTCTGCAACATCGTCTTAACAGCTATAGTATTGGCCCATATTTCAATGAGTTAAAAACGAAATGGCGTTTATCCCTCATCTATCATAAAACGATATTTATTTGAACACCAGGTTGATTTTTAGAAAAGGGCCTATTTGTATCAATTATGAACTAATCTGTCCATAAAGTGAGGTTCGAATGATTTATTATAAAATGATTTTCTTTAAAAGTGATTATATGGAGATTTTAAAACATTTTATGGTCTTTTTCATTAAAATTTGGGCTCTTTTTTCTAAACCTCTGACAACACTGATGTTAAAGTATTATAAGTATGATTGCCCATTCCCGCGTGTACTACCTTATTTCGCTTAAAAATTTTTCCTTTATTTTATTTCAAATTTTTAATTATTTTTTGTTTAGGCCAAATTTTATTATTTACACAAATATTAATAACAATTAGCACTGTAATAAATTTTAAATGCATAAAAAATTTTTATTACTCATCTTTTTTGGAAACAAAAAGTCAATAAAAATCAATTTACATAAATTGTAATAATATTAAACACTTTCTATTTGTATTTAATTTAAAATATTTAAAAAAATGTTTTTATTAAAAATAATGTAAAAAATATTGAATTTTTATTTGTTAACCTATTTGTAAACAAATACAAATAAATACATTTTTAAAGAAAAAATAAAATACCATGATTTGATTTGTTAATTAAATGAATTGTGAAAAATTTTTACAAATACAAATAAAGTTTAATATTTTTTACTAAATGGAATTATAAGGATAACTTATAAATAATTTCGCAAAAATTTTTGATTTCTCTGAGAAAATCAATGCGATTTGCTAATCAAGTCTTTGACAATGAACAGGTAGAGAGCCAGTTACAAGTAGAGTACTATATTCGGCTATGCCGATTCTTAAATTCCTATCTAAATGGACTCAGAATTGCATACCTTAGTTGGGTATCGTATGAATATTTCCTGATGTTGCAGACGGAATGAACAATTTATATATACGCTCTATCACCACTGATGGTGGTGGAGTGTATAAAAAACCATTTTTACAAAGTTAGTCCCATTACGGCATACATACATACATACATATTTATTGATAAATAGATTCATCAGTTGAATAAATTTAAATAATGAACACATTCATCACTGGCACATCGAACAGCTCATGTACATAGTTCAGTATTGTGTATGACAGTTTCCTGTAAAATTATAAAGAGAGTCATTCAAAAGTTTTTGTAATTTAAAATAGTTTTTTAATTCGGGTTTTAATACGCGGAGCACAAAAACCCCATCAACCAATTCAATTTATATTTATTACAAAAAATAAAAAGAAATATGAAAATATAATGCCATTTATCTTTATTTCTCTTTGAATATTTTTGTATCAATAGCAACACAAAAACAGCAAAAGGAAACTTATTTCAACTAAAAATCACCAAACATGTATGTATGTATGCAATTTTATTTTTATTAAATTGGTATTGCAATCGTTACAGAATATGTGTATATGTGTGTGTTTTCGTTTTTATTTTGTTAACAGAGTTTTGTTCGTTGTCGATTGAGAGGCAGCGGTATGACATGACATACTAGATTTCACATCCGACCTCAAATTGCGGAAACAGGAAAACAAAACAACACTGCAAATAAAACCAATAAAGAAATAAAACAATATAAATAAAATAACAAAATTTAAACAAAAACACACACACACATACATGACCATATAAAAGTGCAAGTGCTGTTGTGTTAATGTTGCAACTAGAATAACCCGTGGTAGCAATAAATTGTATTGTAAAGAGAAAAGGAGGAATTAAAAGAAATGAAAGATTTAAGATACAATCATTTCGATACTAAGTCTAGATTTTCATGTTAAAATTCAAGGATTTTACTGATGTTTGCTGAAAATTTCGTAAATACTTGAAATTGTATGTTTAAGCTAAAAATATATTTTATATAATTCTTATCAAAGGACATCAATTCTTACTATAAAAGAGGATATATAAATTAGGGTGGCTTCAAACACATTATAACTATTTCCTGAGTGCCAAATTTTATCCTTATTAATGCGAAGTTAAACAGTATTTAGGCAAGATCGCTTGTATGGGGCTTTATTGAAATAGTGCTAGTCGGAAAGGTAGACAGATAGACAGACAGACGTATTTAAATAGTCTTAGAATTCAATAAGAACTGGTGATGTGTATACATTTGATATTATACGATCAGTACTTCGATGTATTACAAGGCCGATCCTCATAATATATGGTGGAGAGATGTTAGCATAAAATTAGTTTATGTCGAATTGCATTGCGGTATTCGTATTTTTCGCGTTGTAGTAATTTTCTGAGGGGGAATTTATATGGGGAGGGGTTTTAATGGACTGATCCTCATAAAAATTGGTAGAGAGATTTCGGTTCCTATATAACTTACCAGTGCACAGTGGTATAGGAAAAAAAAAGAGGGAAATAATTCGGTAACTTCTAAACGGTTAATCCGATTTTAATGAAATTTGGTATGCACAAAGAGGAGTCGAGTTTAGGTTTTGAATTTGGACCTTATAGGCCAACCAGGGGCCCGGCGGGGGGTCCTCAAATTAGGACACCTCGGCTATGTTAAATTTTTAAAACGATCCTATTTCTTCATTTGAGTTCCGATTTAAAAAAAATTTCGTATATAGAATCTCCTCATCGAGCACTATAAAAAATGTCGTCATAGCAGTAAATTATCTCTTATAGTTTAGGAGATATTCGCATTTGAAAATTAAAATTTTAAAATTTTTACCGTTCTTACTTTAGTTTTTTGATAATAGCGGGTCCAAATATTCCCGATTTTCGTCATTTCTTTTTTTATTCGCTTAACAACAAGTTTATATATCAAGCAGTGAAAGAATTATGTAAAAATCATGACTGAGTCCAAAGTTATAGGCATTTTAATTTAAAAAATTAAAAAAAGGCGATTTTTTGCCATTTTTTTGGGAAAAAAGTATCTTTTTCTTTTTAAGTTATCTAAAAAGTTTCTAAGAAGATGTATATAGAATTTATACTTTTTGAAAAGCTGACTTTACATAAAATACGATAAATGAAACAAAACCTAAAAATTTTTGATACCGAGGGGACCAGGTCCATCCAAAAAACCCTATTTTTTTATAGAAAATTCAATTTTGAGCAAAAATTCTCAAATCGCATAGTCGATATCAAATTATAGTGACCTGTTTTATATGACCCAATATGTTCTTAATCATTTTGTAACGGGTTTCGATAACCCCGCCCCTGGTATGGATATAATAGGCAAAAAACCAAAAAATCCCATTTTTGGGATTTTTTAAAACTTTTTTGGGAATTCCGGGATTTCTAATAAGAAAATTCGAACTTTTTATTTAATTTTAGATTTTGAGTAAAAAAATCTACCTAACTGTAAAATTTCATCAAAAAATATTCATAAATAAAATTTTTATTGCAATTTGAAAAATTTGTATCTTCGCAAAAACTGAATAAAAAACATTTTTTAATTTTTTTAAAAAAAGTATTCCGCGAATTTTTTAATTTTCAAAAATTATATACAGTTTTGAAAAATAGACAAAATTACCTTTCCATTGATATATAACATGCCTACCTAATGTTTTTTAAGTGACAAATTAATTAGGGAAAACTCAACATCTTTTAGAAAATTTACCTAGCACTATTATTTTCATCCATAACGTTAACTCTTAAATTTGTTACATATATTAAAAAATTTTCAGGTATTATTTTTTAAACTGTAATGATTTTTACCCCTATAGGTCACTTTAATAGGTAGCTTATTAAAGTGACCTATTGAGGAAAAATTCATTACATAAGGATACGTTAGACATGTTAGGTAGAATATCATAACCCTTTAAAAAATAATTTAATTTAAGTACCTGTAATTAATATATAAGACAGGTTTATATCTGTTTGTAATTATTTGTAATTTTCTAACCATGGCGATCGTACTAAAAAAAAATGATTTGTGCTCCATTTTATTTGAACACTCTTCAGCTCCTTTTCAAGATAAAGTGAACTTCTTATTGAAATATATTGAAACTGCACATAAAAATAAAGTGGATAAAACTGATATATGTAAAATTGAAAATTTTATAAAATCAGTTGATATAAAACTGAAGAGTGTTCGGTATTCCATTGCTAAATTTCGATCGAAATTTTCTGATTGGCTGGATGAATGTGTAGAAGTTGCTATTTGCGTATCAACTGTTGGTGCTCCCTGTAAGCAGTATGAGGATTTGAGCTCAAAATCTAAGAGGAAAAGGTTATCAACTTCACTAGAAACCTTATCTAACGAAGAAGTTTCGGACACTTTTAAAGCAATGTTAAGAAAAGAAAAACAGCCTTTGGATGCCATAAAAATTGCAAATATTCTTCCAACCGCATCACCAAGACGACTGAAAAGAATTGTAAAGAGTATACCCACACCATCATCTGATACAACGTTCACTGAGGAAGAAGCTATTGCGCTTATGTTGCAGCTGGGATTAAGTCGTGATAACTACATAACGTTAAGAAAGGCGCTATCTGAAAAAGGAGTGGATGTTTTACCATCATATGACAAAATAAATGAAAAGAAGAAAAGCATTATACCACCTCCTATTGAAATAACTGATCGGAAGGCTGTTATTGGACTCAGCGCTCTACTCGAAAATACTGCTTTAAGGATTGCTTCTGACTTTTCTTCAGACCAACTAAAAAAAATAAATTCTTGTGATCTTCAACTCATTTGTAAGTGGGGATGTGATGGATTATCAGCACTCTCGGAATATAAACAAATCAACACAAGTGAATCATCTTCCGAGTATAAAAGTGTATTTATGGCATCGCTAGTTCCATTAAGAATTCGAAAGTATGCTGACAGCGATTCTCCATCAACCAGTTTCGATGATATTTGGAAGAATTCGACTCCAGGATCCAAAGCTTTTTGTAGGCCAATAAGCTTTGAGTATATAAAGGAATCCAAAACAACAACGCAAGATTTGATAAATCGTATTGAAGCAGAAATTAAAAACTTGGAACCTATAACAATCGAAATAGAAAATTATTCGTTTAACATGTCCTATGATTTAAAACTTACAATGATTGATGGGAAAGTTGGAAATGCCATTACAGGAACATCATCTACTTGGTACTGCTACATATGTGGTGATAAAAAATCAGAATTTTCGAATATTTCCAAGCAAAGATCAATAAATGAGGAAACATTACAATTTGGAATATCCCCCCTACATGCTCGCATACGATTTCTGGAACATTTTCTACATTTAGCATATGATTTAAAGTACAGAAGCATACCGGAAAATGCAAACAAAAGTGCAAATAACAATAAGGAGTTAATGGAAATGAGAGCCAGTGAGAAACGAAGAATTCAAGAGGAATTTAAAAAGCGGATGGGATTAAATATTGATAAACCACTCACAGGATATGGAAGCACAAACGATGGTAATACCGCTAGACGTTTTTTTAAACATTTTGAAACTACTTCCGAAATAACCGGAATTAGTATGGATTTACTGCAAAAGGTCAATATTATTCTAATGGCGATAAATAGCAAGCATAAAGTGAACGCAACAAAATTTGGAGAGTATTCTACAAAAGTTTCTAAATTACTTTTGGAATTATATCCCTGGAAAGAAATGACACCTACAGTTCACAAGATATTATGTCATGGAAAGGTCATCATAGAACATAATATTCTGCCTTTAGGAGAGCTTACAGAAGAACCCCAAGAATCGAGGAATAGAGACTTTAAGCATATTCATCAGTTTAGCTCAAGGAAGTGTTCTAGGCAGTCTCAAAATGAAGATATTTTTAATAATCTGATTCTATCTTCTGATCCTGTTTTATCTACTATAAGGAAACGTTGGATTTGCTACAAAACGTTAGCATTTGAAAATATTCATGAATTTAAAGATTTACTTTATCTTTTAGATATGGACTACTGTGATACCGATTATTTTACAAAATTATATTAATTTATAAAAAAAAAAAATAAATAAAGACTATTTTTATATAAAATAAATACTTGTTAATTTTTTTTAGGGATAAAGAATAACAGATTAATCGTAAAAAGTGGCTGTAAAAATTCATAAAAATTTAGGTAGTAAAACATGCCTAACAAATGTATGGATGAAAATAATAGTACTAGGTAAATTCTCTAAAAGATGTTGAGTTTTCCCTAATTAATTTGTCACTTAAAAAACATTAGGTAGGCATGTTATATATCAATGGAAAGGTAATTTTGTCTATGTCAAAACTGTATATAATTTTTGAAAATTAAAAAATTCGCGGAATACTTTTTTTAAAAAAAATTAAAAAATGTTTTTTATTCAGTTTTTGCGAAGATACAAATTTTTCAAATTGCAATAAAAATTTTATTTATGAATATTTTTTGATGAAATTTTACAGTTAGGTAGATTTTCCAAAATTAAATAAAAATTTCGAATTTTCTTATTAGAAATCCCGGAATTCCCAAAAAGTTTTAAAAAATCCCAAAAATGGGATTTTTTGGTTTTTTGCCTATTATATCCATACCAGGGGCGGGGTTATCGAAACCCGTTACAAAATGATTAAGAACATATTGGGTCATATAAAACAGGTCACTATAATTTGATATCGACTATGCGATTTGAGAATTTTTGCTCAAAATTGAATTTTATATAAAAAATAGGGTTTTTTTGGATGGATCTGGTCCCCTCGGTATCAAAAATTTTTAGGTTTTGTTTCATTTATCGTATTTTATGTAAAGTCAGCTTTTCAAAAAGTATAAATTCTATATACATCTTCTTAGAAACTTTTTAGATAACTTAAAAAGAAAAAGATACTTTTTTCCCCAAAAAATGGCAAAAAATCGCCTTTTTTTAATTTTTTAAATTAAAATGCCTATAACTTTGGACTCAGTCATGATTTTTACATAATTCTTTCACTGCTTGATATATAGACTTGTTGTTAAGCGAATAAAAAAAAATGGCGAAAATCGGGAATATTTGGACCCGCTATTATCAAAAAACTAAAGTAAGGACGGTAAAAATTTTTAAAATTTTAATTTTCAAATGCGAATATCTCCTAAACTATAAGAGATAATTTACTGCTTTAATTTTAAATCGGAACTCAAATGAAGAAATAAGATCGTTTTAAAAATTAAACATAGCCGAGGTGTCCTAATTTGAGGACCCCCCGCCGGGCCCCTGGTTGGCCTATAAGGTCCAAATTCAAAACCTAACGACAACACCTCCTTTTGTGCGTACCAAATTTCATTAAAATCGGATTAACCGTTTAGAAGTTACCGAATTATTTCCCTCTTTTTTTTTTCCTATACCACTGTGCAGTGTCGAATTTCATCGCTGTACTCGCATTTTTAAGTCAGTAATGAGCGTTAAAGTTATTTTCTGATGGGGACCTTAAACGGAGGATAGGGTCAATTATGGACCGATCATCATAATTGAATTTTCCCCCCATATAAGGTCCCCTCCAGAAAATTACTTTAACGCTCATTACTGGCTTAAAAACACGAGTATAGCGATGAAATTTCACAGAAGTAAGTTCTATATAAGGCAAAATCTCTCTACCTCTAGATACTAACTTATGCCAAATTTCTTCGCTATACTCGTATTTTTACGCCAATAATGAGCGTTAAAGTCATTTTCTGAAGGGGACCTTATATGGGGGGTAGGGCCAATTATGGACCGATCCACATAAATTTGGTGGAGAGATATTGGTTTGTATGAAACCTATGTATGTCGAATTTCATCGCTATATTCGTATGTTTAAGCCAGTAATCAGTATTATAGTCATTTTCTAAAGGGGACCTTATATGGGGGGTAGGACCAATTGTGGTCCTATGTCCGCCATAATTCAGAATTTTATTTGTGAAGTCAAGAAATTGACTTATGCGAAATTTTGTGGCATTTGCTTTATAAACAACGAATTTGTGAATGTACATTTGTATGGGGGCTATGTGAAATCGATGACCGATTTTGCCCATTTTCTATACCAAATATTTCTGATGAATAAAAAATATTTTGGAAAATTTCATCTCAATATTTCTTTTTTGTGGACGCTATCGTGCCAACAACAGACAGACACAGTTAGATCGTTATAGAATCTTACGAGGTCCCAGAATATATATACTTTATGGGGTCTGTGAACAATATTTCGATGTGTTACATACGGAATGACAAAATCAATATACACCCCTCTTTTTTGATGGTGGGTATAAAAAGAACTTAATAGTTTGAGTAAATTGTATACTATATTCTGGGTCCTTATGAAATTCTGAGTCGATTTAGCTATCTGTCCGCCTAAAACACGCTCACGTTGAAACTAACTATAGGAAGTCTATCAAATTTACCCAAAATATTCATTATTGTCCTATCCAGTGTGGTATTGATAGATATTTAAAAGTGTTTTAATAAAAAGTTGCTTGCAGTTGGAGGGTATTTAGGTTAGGTTAGGTTACGTGGGTTATTCACTAGTTATCGAGTTTAATCAGAGGCCTTGTGGCCATTGTGATACTCTTAAAATTACCTTTTGTTGCGAGTTTATGCATAAAGGAGAATAGTTTCCCTCCCTAATTTCGTTGACTATGTGGTTCCTGCGATACCCGAGAGAACTAGCCGGTATTCCTTATAAATCGGATTATATTTACTAATGACGCATCTCTGTGACAGTCCAGATCATGGAAAAGTGTTCTACCAAGATAGATTAGTCTGTATTCTTGTAAGGCTGGGCAGTCACATAGAAGGTGTTGTACCGATTCCTCTTCTTTCTCATTCAAACAACTTCTAGACGTTCCGACATATGTCCAATCACACAGTGCCCTGTAATTATACTTGTGAGAAGCCTAATCAAGTTCTTACTAAAGGACAAGAGGGTCCTAGTCCTATCCATTGTCAGAGTGGGCCGGAGCAGTCTCGATATTCTACAAGTGGTGATATTTGACCACCTGAGTTTATAACTTATCACACAAAGCCAAGTTGTCTATAAATTTCTATAAGGCCACTAGGGTGTGTGAATATCTCTTTATGCAAGGGTTTAGTCTAGGGACAACCATTTGGTTGTGCATTCATCAGATATGTAATTTTCCCGGATGCCCTCATATCCTGGGACTCATATCAGCTCAACGTGATGTTGTGTCAGTTGTGCCAGTGATTGGATGTAGTTGAAAAGACATTTCGACTTAATAATGTTGGAGTTAAATATAGTCGAATTTTTCGAGATTCAGTTCCCGGATTCCTTTCGCGGCTATATCGATGGCATACATCTCTGCCTGAAAGACCGCGCAGGTGTAAGGCAGTCGAAGACACAAAGAAGATCCAGTTTTTCGATCCCGAGCCCGTGCTTCTTTCTGTCATTGAACCATCAGTATAGACTAAGATCACGTCATGACGTGACCAATACGATCATGCTTCAGTCCGTTCGACTGTTTAAGTCGTAGAGCAGATTTAGCAGAAATGCATGTCAAGGGGAGTTATATTTAGTATGGTCTCTGGAGTTCATAAAGCCAGTGATTGCAAGACATGCTAGTCTTTGTACCTTGTTTAGAATAAAAAGACGAGTCTTAGTATCCACCGCTCTCCACCAAACAAGAGCCCCGTAGGTTAAAATTGGCGCATTGTACATCCAGTGTACAATGTATGTTTTTTTTCTTAAGGTTTTTTTACATATATAGAGGGTATTAAAGATTCGGCTCCGCCAAATATAGTACTCCTTCTTGTTTAATAATATTTTCATACCCTACACCGCTACAGTGGAGGAGGGTTTCATGTAATTGTTACCCAACAATAAAGTTTACCAATCGCCTCACAATCACTTTCTGAGTCGATAACTTTTATATAAATATAAATCCCGCCACAAAATTCTGTAAGGATCGGCCCGAATTTCACCCTTAATCCTATATAAAATAAAACCTATTTCATAAAGCCAATCATAACTGGTGCAGGGTATCGTATAGTCGCCAAGACCGACTGTACTCGCTTATTTGTATAAGTTTAGAATATAGTACCAAAAACAAATTCGATTATAACAACATACTTAATTATTGTTGTTAACATAATCCTATTACAGAAATATTTTTACAATTAAAATATCTTTAGAATGTTAGTTGATCCAATAATATTTCGTTGATTGTGAAAATATTTGGTTTCGGACTACTCAATTTTTATACCCTCCACCACCATCAGTGGTAATAGAGGGTATATATAAGTTTGTCATTCCATGTGTAACACCAAGAAATGTTCATCTGAGACACTACAAACTATATATTCTGGGTCCTTATGAAATTCTGAGTCGATTTAGATATGTCCGTCTGTCTGTCTGGTTAAAAAAACGCTCACGTTAAAACTAAGTAAATGAAATCAATCAAATTCACTGAGAAGCAGTTTGGTATTGAAAATCAGCTAAATCGGTTCACAACTTAAAAGTAATGAGTAAAAATTTCAGACTACCTCGAAAAAAATAAGTTTTTTTCCTAATTCTTGAATAGTTTTCTCAGAAACTACCGAAGATAATTCGATGAATTTTGTCACAGATTATTTTTTTCATCTGGAGATTAATTATGTTTAAAATTGTAACAATCGGTCTAAAATTCCCATAACCCCCATACAAAGGTACATATTCCCTGAAATTAATTTATCGTTAATAACTTTCTCAAATATATCGGTATCAACACAAATTTTTGTACATATTGACACAATATGAACATGAATGATACTACCGACTTAGATCTGTATCGGTCCACAATTGGTCATAGCCCCATATAAGGTCTAAATAAAGCTATCGGGAAAAAATTCGACATGTGTAAGTTTTTTGAATATATAAATCACTCTGCGGAATTTTTTTCCGGATATGCCCATATTTGTGATAGCTCAAATATAAGATCCACATCAGAAAATCACTTACACGAGCTTAATTCATGGATAAATAAACCTATTGGGATAAAATTCAATATGAATATGTTTTGTGTATATAAGGATTACTTACGATTTTTTTTTCGGATCGGTCCATAATTGGTCATAACTCCTATATAAGGTTCACATCCGAAAATCACTTAAATGCGCATAATTCATCGATAAATAAAGCAATCAGGTTAAAAACTCGACGTGAATATGTTTTGTATATACATACACAGAAAAATTATCAGTAGTTTATTTTCAATTAACATGTTTTTCTCTTTCTTTAATTTTAATTTAAAGCAATTTTTTATTTGTCTTAATAATCTCGTTGTTTAAAACCTAAGTTTACAAATTTAATTAAATTTTTAATTGATTCAATTAGTTTTTTAATTGATTGAAAAAAATTTTCTGGTCAACTTTTCTATTTTAGTTTTTTTTTAAATATTTTATTTTGATTTCTTATTCTAACAATGTTTATAATTCTTAAATAGTCAATACGATTTTAGGCATATAATATTCAAGTTTCCTGGCAATTTATAAAACACTTTATATGTTCAAATTTGATAATAAAGTGATATTTTTTGTAAATGCTCAACGCATTGTTAAAGGTCAATCACTCCTTTAACATTGTGAGTAATCAGTTAATAATTTGAATTGTTTTAATCATCAACTTAATTGGTTTTTAATACATTTTCTACCGAACAAACTAATTCATTTGATTAATAAATTAATAAAAATTTGATTTTATTTTTATTAAATATTTAATTTATACAATTAATGAATTAATCAATTTAAAATTGTGTCTCAATTATTGATATTAATTGTTCTGATTAATTCGTTATTTGGAAAAAAAGTATTTTTTATTTTTTTACAAATTTGATAATTGATATCATCATTTGGTGATAGGTGCAAAACTTGCTTGATACAATTATTTTGATAATTGAAACATATTTTTAGTTTTTTCTGTGTATGTATCATTCAGTGAAAGTTTTCCACACATCGGTCCATAATTGGTTATATTGGCTCCCATATAAGGTCCACTTCCGAAAATTACTTATAAGCTCAATTTCATTGACAATCAAAGTTATCGGAATAAAATTCGACATGAAGGTATTTTTGTATATATAAATCATTATACGGATTTTTTTCAGTATCAGTCTATAATTAGCTCCCATATAAGTTTACTTCTGAAAATCACTTAATACCACATAACACAGTGAGACAAAATAACGAAAATTGAAATACCCTGAGAAGTGATATTATTTTTCTTAAAGGTGGATCCGAGTAGAATAAGAATATGTTTTTGAAATTTGCCAAACGCCTCCAAAATCTTGAGTTACGGATAAAAAACCAGTTCTTCGTACCTTTAAGCACTTATAAGTCAGTAACCTAGTTGAATCTGAACCGATTTCAAGTTTATCCATGGGTCCATATTTAACCCTATCCCCCATATAAAGCATCATTCAGAAAATCAGTTTATGAACAATTTTGTATTAAGAAAAAGATCAATAACGTCGCCAATTGCTAACGGATTTTTAAACCAAAGTTGCGTTTTCTCATGGTACGGTTCCTATCTCACATATCTCTCTAGGTTATTTAAACGTTATATATGTCATTATAAAGGCCTCAGCTTCTGCTTTCTTAAACGTGAAATCGGTTCAGATTCAACTAAGTTACTGACTTATAATACTTTAAGGTACGGAAACCGGTATTTTATCCGTAGCTCAAGATTTTGGAGGTGTTTGGCAAATTTAAAAAACATATTCTTGTTCTACTCGGATCCACCTTTCAGAAAAATAGTGGTATTTCTTTTTATCGCATAGTGTAATTTATTATTAAACTCGACATGAGTATGTTCTGTGTATAGTTCCGATATAAGTTAGTTCTACGAAATTTTTTAGTATTGACAGGATTGGCACATAATATGCATAGAGAAATCAATCGGTATATAAAAATCAATTAATACAAATGTTTCTGGACCTAATCAAAATTAGTTACTTATATACATGCATAAAGATGTTTACTAATGATAAATAGTATCTTAATTACGGAAACAAAACATATACCGGGTTTTACAGTTCTCCATAAGGGAAATAAAGTGATAAAGTACATACTTAAGTAAAATTTCTTTCCTTAGTATAAACTATAAAGTAGCTGTCGGTGGAGCGTATTTAATATTCGGCATAGCCGAATATAGCATTCTAACTTATTTTATAATACCAACCGACTTATAGTTGATCTTTTTTCCGAGTGGTTATAAAATATTCGGCATAAACCGAATATGGAATACACGCACTTCTTAATATATAAAAGTTTCACTTGTAGTCGGTACACAAAATATATGTACATAGTTGTTGCTCATTGAGTATGGAATTGAAATTGAAATACTGAAGAATGTTTAATCGTGCAGAATGAACAATTTCTATGAAGTTGCTAGCGTTCTATTATAGTATTTGTACTTTGCTGTTGTTATTATTAAATAATATATTTTGCTATTATTATATGCTTTATTTTCCACATAAAACAGAGAGTATTGTATAAAATTCAATAAAGGATATAAAGAAGTTATTGTATGGTTTTCGTTAACCATTTTTATTTATTATTTAATGCGTGTAATTCAATCTTTATAAGTATGTATGAATGTTTGTAAATCTTCGATTGTGTGCAGGAGTAAGGGTTAAAGTATTTAAGATTATTGTAACAAGTTATTTATTTATGTACACACGAGTATGAGAAATGAATACATATTTGCAATAAATAAACTTTAGCGCATGTATGAAAACGTGTGTGAATAGTTTACCCTACACTACATATTATTAGTTTCGGTATTACGGTTGTTAAAATGTTGGTGAAGTTTTAGCAACTGCTCATAACAACTCTCTTTAGTTTTGCAAACGCTATATATTATCAACTTCCAATAACAAATTTAAATTCTTTAAAATCTAGCGTAGGGTATTCCGTAGCCGGCCATATACGTTCTTATTTGTTTCGTTTCGATTTAACATTTGATGAATATGTGATTTCAAGCAGTTCTTTGATTGTATTTATAGTGAAATAGGATATGACAATCAAAGACATCAAGAACAAAGAACTACACAAATCGTGATATGCAGTTAATTTAGAAATAGAACTTTTTTAGTTTCGCCACAATAGAAGGGTTTTCAATATTTCGGTTGAATGATAATTTAAGTATTAAGAGTAAGTAAGTACGTTATGTAATGTCTTATTTCAATTATTTATACTTTTGCAATTCAATCGATTTAAATCATATTTGATTTACTTTACTGATTATATTTGGAATCAAAAGTTTTACTTTATTTGCATTTTATATCTCGATGAAATTGTAGTTTAATTTTATTTTTTTTTCTTCACCTCAATAATGAGTTTTCATGTTGTTTTTCTTTGTTTTCTGCATGAAGTATTAAAAAAAAAAACTTTTAACATACTCGTATGAATGCTGATGATGATGATGTATAAAATAAAGAATGGAAAATGTACAATTGATTATTGATGGAAACGCGTACAAGGTCATCACATGGCATGTGGGGATCTATAATATCACTGGTGGTTTGTTGAATAAAACAATTTGAAATAACTTTCGATATTTGTACAATGTTCATATATATGTATGTATAAGTAAAAATGTATTCGCATGTTCTGCAAACATTTTCCATAATTAAAATTTATTTTAAATATCAGTTATGAATTTGAAAAGGTTTATTTTTCGTTTTGTAATTGATGTTGTTTGAAATATAAATTCACGAAAAAAATCCACACCGCAGCATATTACGAACTAATAAACAAGTAAGAAAGTATAGTCGGGAATGGTCGACCATGTCCATTTTCAATAGAGTTCGTACCTGGGTCATGTACCAAATTTCATTGAATGTACCAAATTTCATTGAATTATCTTCACAATTGAGACCCTGTATTTTGATTACAAGGTTAAAAAAACCCTACTCGGGTGTTCATTTGTATGGGGGCTAAGTAAAATAATGAGCCGATCTTAACCATTTTCAATAGACTTTGTCCCTGGAACAATAGAATATCATGTACCAAAATTTCTTTGAATTATCTTAAAAATTGTGACCTTTAGTTTGATTACAAGTTTTACATGGACGCACAGACGGACGGTATCTGCTAAGAAAATGATTCTAAGCCCGTTTGGTATACTTTAAGACTAATATTATTATGCGTTAAAACGTCAGCACAAACCCAATATACCTTTCCCACTAAAGTGGGGTATTCATGTAAACAGAATGTTTCTTTGTATCTAATTAGAAATATTCTAACGTTTGTTGACTGATTTTTCTGATAAACGACGTGATCGAATATGTGATTCAAAGTTGTATTCTTCTGACTAAAATTGTTTAAACCTATGGACCAGATGGTACTATGAGCTAAATCGTAACAAAATGTTTATTAAGGAATTGTATTCCTTTAAGTGATTTTCGAACAAAGACTTTATATGGGAGCTATAACCAATAATGGGTCATTCCGAACAAAATTTCACAGAATGTTTTTCTACATACACAAAATATACGCATGTCGAATTTTATCGTGATTTCTTTATGATTTTCGATTTGTTTAGTTAGATAGGTAGTTAGTTAGTTAGTTAGTTGTTAGTTTAGTTATTAGTTAGTTAGTTTTCGTTCGTTAGTTAGTTAGTTAGTTAGTTAGTTCGTTAGTTAGTGTTATTAGTTAGTAGTTAGTTAGTTAGTTAGTTTCGTTCGTTAGTTAGTTATTCGTTAGTTAGTTCGTTCGTTCGTTAGTTCGTTCGTTAGTTCGTTCGTTAGTTAGTTAGTTAGTCGTTCGTTGTTAGTTAGTTAGTTGTTAGTTAGTTCGTTCGTTCGTTAGTTAGTAGTTAGTTCGTTAGTTCGTTCGTTCGTTCGTTAGTTCGTTAGTTTTGTTCGTTCGTTCGTTCGTTCGTTAGTTCGTTCGTTCGTTCGTTCGTTCGTTCGTTCGTTCGTTCTTTCGTTCGTTCGTTCGTTCGTTCGTTCGTTCTTCGTTCGTTCGTTCGTTCGTTCGTTCGTTCGTTCGTTCGTTCGTTCGTTCGTTCGTTCGTTCGTTCGTTCGTTCGTTGTTTTCGTTTCGTTCGTTCGTTCGTTCGTTCGTTCGTTCGTTCGTTCGTTCGTTCGTTCGTTCGTTCGTTCGTTTGTTCGTTCGTTTCGTTCGTTCGTTCGTTTCGTTCGTTCGTTCGTTCGTTCTTCGTTCTTGTTCGTTCGTCGTTCGTTCGTTCGTTCGTTCGTTCGTTCGTTCGTTCGTTCGTCGTTCGTTCGTTCGTTCGTTCGTTCGTTCGTTCGTTCGTTCGTTCGTTCGTTCGTCGTTCGTTCGTTCGTTCGTTCGTTCTTGTTCGTTCGTTCGTTCTTTCGTTCGTTCGTTCGTTCGTTCGTTCGTTCTTTCGTTCGTTCGTTCGTTCGTTCGTTCGTTCGTTCGTTCGTTCGTTCGTTCGTTCGTTCGTTTCGTTCGTTCGTTCGTTCGTTCGTTCGTTCGTTCGTTCGTTCGTTCGTTCGTTCGTTCGTTCGTTCGTTCGTTCGTTCGTTCGTTCGTTCGTTCTTCGTTCGTTCGTTTTCGTTCGTTCGTTCGTTTCGTTCGTTCGTTCGTTCGTTCGTTCGTTCGTTCGTTCGTTCGTTTCGTTCTTCGTTCGTTCGTTCGTTCGTTCGTTCGTTCGTTCGTTCGTTTCGTTCGTTCGTTCGTTCGTTCGTTCGTTCGTTCGTTCGTTCGTTCGTTCGTTCGTTCGTTCGTTCGTTCGTTTCGTTCGTTCGTTCGTTCGTTCGTTCGTTCGTTCGTTCGTTCGTTCGTTCGTTGTCGTTCGTTCGTTCGTTCGTTCGTTCGTTCGTTCGTTCGTTCGTTTCGTTGTTCGTTTCGTTCGTTTTCGTTCGTTTCTTCGTTCGTTCGTTCTTCGTTCTCGTTCGTTTCGTTCGTTCGTTCGTTCGTTCGTTCGTTCGTTTCGTTCGTTCGTTCGTTCGTTCGTTCGTTTCGTTCGTTGTTCGTTCGTTCGTTCGTTCGTTCTTTCGTTCGTTCGTTCGTTCGTTCGTTCGTTCGTTCGTTCGTTCGTTCGTTCGTTCGTTCGTTCGTTCGTTCGTTTCGTTCGTTCGTTCGTTCGTTCGTTCGTTCGTTCGTTCGTTCGTTTCGTTCGTTCGTTGTTCGTTCCTTTGTTTGTTTGTTTGTTTGTTTGTTGTTTGTTTGTTAGAAGGAGGTCGTATAGAAACCAAATCTGAAGAAATATACCCAGGCCTCTATCGGACGAACACACCTACCAGTCTAGAGCACCAGTCACTAACCTACCGGAGGCCAACAATTAAGATTTATATCGTTTTATTCTATTCTACCACATCAATTTCAATTACACTTTCACAAAATTTAATAATTTCTAATAATCAAACTAAATTAAAATCTTTAGCATGTCCTGTCATTAATGACAACATAATATTTTGTTTCATTAAAAATTCACCAAAGGGTGTCTTTTATTGTAAGTTATTAATTTCCTAACTTATTTAACCCTCATTAATAAATAATAAATATAGTATCTTTTTATTTTCCTTTATCATGATGTGTTTCTTATTACAACTGACAGCTGGTTTCATGAGATTCAATGGATTTCAATAAGTTTATGATGACGATGATGTGTCGACCAGTTCAAGAGAATTTCTGTCGATTTTTTTTGACAAGGCATGAAACTTAATTATAATCTTATCAAAACTAAACACTTTTGAAGAAAGTAAAATAAAACTAAAGTTGTTTCTTTGTTCTACAACTAATACAACATGTTTGAACGTAGTATACACATGAATACAAATATTTGTACAAACAGTGAAATAAATAAAACAACATACACTTAATATCTGTCTCATAAGTTTTCAATAGGGTGTAGCCAAAGAGATGTGTAATTTTAATGTTTTTCTTATCACTAACTATTAAAAGGAATTGAAAAGTGATAACATTTCTCTTTTGGTTACTCTATATGGCGTAAAAATTCTGTTACTCAAAAAATTTAAGATACTTTCATAATACGCATAAATATTTATAAGTAGATGGCCCCTTTACTGCGGCCCCATCAAAAGTGTCCTTGTTGTGACTTCTTAGCTCCTTGTTAAACAATTTTCAAAGTTACGCATAGTGAGGATGATGTTTTTAATGATAACGACAACGATGATGAAGTTGATGATGAATATTTGCTCTAAGCAATGAAAGTTTGATGTAATACATATTGTTTACTAAAATTACACACTTCCACATAAATATGCGAATATAAAGATACACACTCTGTAAATAAATCAAACTTTTGTGAATTTATTTTTTTTCCGTTTTTTCCCCAACCATCAATGCATTTGGCACAGAAAACGAATATTGACACAACAAAATGACGAAAGAAAAAAGAAATCTGGGAAAAACAAAAGAAAGTTTTGAAATTGTTTTGTATGTTTTTGAGTGTTTGAAAGTTAAATCCTTAATGTCGTTTATTTGTTTAAAAGTTTTCTCCTTTAACAAAAAACTAAATTCTAGTGTGGGAATATTAAAGTAACTCAGTAGTTAGTTTGTTCTTTTACTTGGAAATCAAAATTATAGTATTTGTTAGGAATTATTAGTCCTGCGGCTATATAAGTTATTTAGTTAGTTTAATAGAATCAATTGGCCTTTTTATTAAAATTCAAGTTGAAAATATGTGCAATTTAATAGGCTTGCCGCAGAATACCAAAAATTTTCTGATAAGTACTTAACACTAAATAATATTGTAAATTTTCTTAATAATTGCATTATACCCTAGATAAAATACAAAGACCCCATTAGCCAATATTTAACCATAGCCCTCATATCAAGGTTTTCAAACACGCGACGTCCGTCTGTTCGCTTGTTTGTGTATAAAACGCTCAAACTAATGAATTTCATCCCAAATCTTTATCTTATTCCTATGTAATTTGGTAATGACTAGCAGAAACCACAGACAGCCTCGATATTTCTCTTCATCGGTTCATAATTGTTCCTATCTTTCATACATCGCTCTATAATTGGTCATACCTCCTATATTTCCGAAAATCACGCGCATTACTCTTTAACAAATAATATTCGATATCGATAAACAATTTTATTTGCAAAATTCAAGATCTAGTATATATTTTTTATGATCGGAGCATTATTGGTCATAACATCCATATAAGGTAGCCTTCCGCTAACATACAAATTTATTTTTTGTTACGTCAATACGAATGCATAATACTCATTATGCTTTACTTTTATGTTCTCTTGTAATGACTTACATATAATCAGATATGTTTTTAAAACAAAAAAAAAAAGCTTTTTAACTCCAAAAATTACTACTTACTTATGTCAGTAGTGATTTGTAAGCGAGCGTGGTAAGTACTTGCCTCCAATGTTATCACCGTGTTAAATTAATGAATTAAATTGCTAACGAATAAGTAGAGAAAAGCGGCTTTTTATATCCACCATGAAAAAAGATGGGGGG